>NC_084977.1:9613774-9634388 GCF_963691925.1 Scomber scombrus | reverse complement strand
AAAAAAAAGCTAGTTGTGTGTGACAGCCAATCAGAAACTGTGCACTTCAGTGAACAAGATGTCTTCTGGGATTCGCCAGTGTCGTGCGCAATATGCTGATCTTGGATATTTAGCTTAATATAAACATAATGTGTGGTGTCATTTAATGCATTATGTATGTTTTCAGATATAATATGTGCATATTATGAGGAGGTCACATTGATGAAGATAAGCACCTACTATTAAATTTAAGAACCGATGTGTGTTTTCCTACTTTTTGCAATACATCAAAACTTTCACACAACATGCTGGAAATTTCTTTTGGATCCATGTGAACATGCAGTTTGCCTACACAAGTAGAGACAGGGACATATACACACACACACACACCAAAGATGAGGGGCCATTTAGATCCCTGCCTCCCTACCCGGTGTCCACACCCACACAATTCCCAACTGTGGCTCCTTAATGATAGCTGCTGGCACTCACACAGTGAAAATGTAATGGTTTTGTTTTCATCAGTTAATACTGGGGTGCCAAGATTAATGACTTCCCCGACATAATTGGCATTAATTAAAACCCAACAAGCCTTCTAGTCCTTCCCCACTCCATGAGAAGAGGAGGGATGGCTGAGCAGCCTCACTCCCCTGTTGGCCACCGTCCTCATATTCAGACGCTCTGAAAGCTGCAGGGCAGCAGGTGGATGCAGGCCTTAAGTGGGAGGAAGGATTGTGGAGTACTGAGTGGTGAATCTGGCTGGAGACTGACTGTGTTATGGCCAGAGGCTCCGAGTTTTTCCTCTGTAGTAGGTGGACTGCTTTGGTCCTGGTCCAATGACGCTGCTCCCATATGGTGTTTACTTGCTCAATCACATCGACTTTAGACATCTTCCCAAACACACATACACACACACCTGTGCAATAGGCCCGCTTATTCCCCAGACAAGCACACCTGTGATCGATACTGTGACCATCTGCGCTCATATTGGAGCCAAAAATATGTGTGTGTTTGCTGCTGGCCATGACCGCCTGTCCTGTCCTCCTCCCACCGTGTGGCTCCAGCAGACATGTGTTCAGGCTTGTGGGAGTGTAAATGTTTTTTTCTGGGGTGATCTCATCATGTCCAGCGAACACTCCCGAGTCTCAGCCGTGAAATGGCCTGCTTCCACGGTTCACTGGGCAGTCTCTCATTGCTCAACCCTGCCCAGGGCCTTCTACTCACACGCACGCACACGAATGTCCACGCATGTACCAGCCAGGGCAGATATTTTGGCCTTCAGGCTGGTGCTGCGCCAGCACATCACTCATACCTCCACCCGGCCCCTCCCCTCCCCTCCGTCTGCTGGGGTTGATGGAGCTGAAGCAGCCCCAATTGGCAGTGCTGGTTAGATGATGCAGGGTGACACTGCTGGGCTATGGCTCTGGTGTAGGGGCTGAGCAGTGTGTGCTTGCTGTCACTGCTTGTCTCAGCCTCTTTGTCACCTCTCTCAGGGCTGCTGGCAGCTACTTTCTGTTGACTGTCAGGCCTCCACTGGCTCTACAGTTACAGCTCTGTATCCCAGAGCCCAGAGCCTCAGCTAAAGCATTCCTCCCAGCCTTAACTCCACTTCTTGTTTAGATAATGCAACAGGTCAGAGTTGGCCATGGTTTATGAGGTTGCAGTAAGACTGTGAGTCATCTTTTTGCTTTAAGATAGCACTCCATCCCATTGGAGACACAATCAAATCTCACTTTATTTGTACAAAGTCCAGAACTGGATTGTTTTTACAGTCTCTGTTTCACCCCAAACAGCCAATGGACATCTTTCCCAACTAAATGTAGCAACATGCATTAGCATGTATGTGAAGTGTGTATGTGTGAGTGTAACAGCTCAGCCAGACTAAAACTCCCCAGATATTCCAGCAGACCTTCACCACTTCCTCTTGACTATTTTAAGGAAGTGGGATCATTCAACTCATAAGCATCATTAAGTTTTTGCAAACATTTCACTTCATTTCATGTAATTTAAGTATAAAGCAGCAGATGAGGGTTGCTATGGTATAGTAATGTCATTCATTTTAATTTTTGAGAGTGTCTCGCCTTTCTGATCACATTAGCAGAAATTTCTGTCACTCAAGTCCACTCACAGATAATATGAGGACATATCCTCGCGTGGGAGGTACTGGTAGCCCCTCTAAACTCTAAACACACTCCTCTGCTCACAGTGAGAGAAGTCCTGCAGAATATAATAGGCCAGTCAGTAGTCTCCAATCAAGTTGTCTGCATGGCAGATTGAGTGGCTGGCTGTAATTATGTGTACGATAATAACGGGCCCATTGTGAGTGACTGCAGCGGGCTTGATGCTCTGACTGCAGGGTGTTCCATCATCCACTGTTGTCTTCTGGCTCAGTTGGAGAGAAATACAGACATGATGACTCATAACTGGTCTTTCAAGACGCTAGTTTATACCTCTGATTCATACTGGTCCTGGAGGGAGTCTGGAGTGGGAGAGAATATGCATATGCGCACTCAGTGACACACTCAGAAACAATAACTCACACATGCACAAACACACAAAAAGAGTGAGGGCTGAATTTTTCTGTGAGGGTTCTCAGTGAGCTGAAAGGAGAAATGAGTCCTTCAGTGCAGTGAGTTACTGCCACCTGGTGGTGATGTTAGGAGCAGGAACTGGCACACCTCTTCAGATCTGGATCTTGCCTGTTACGGCTTGCAGGTCGATGAGTCAGTTGAGAGAGTAAAACTGAAATTTGGCTCATCCATTTTTTAATTATGTAACATTTAAATGAAGTGCACAGGCCAGATTTTATAGATCTAGGCAGAAACATAAAAATGTTTTTGAAATTGCTAATGTTTTTTTTTCTTGTGCACAGCAGGGGAAGGACCCTCTCTACGCCCGGATCAACAAAGGGAAGAAATAAAGAGACACACAGGAAGACAGACCTGACCTGACTGAGAGAACAGGAGGAGAACCCTTGACTCCGTGTGTGTGTGTGTGTGTGTGTGTGTGTGTGTGTGTGTGTGTGTGTGTGTGTGTGAGTGAGTGAGTGAGTGAGTGAGTGAGTGAGTGAGTGAGTGTTTGAGTGTTTGAGTATGTGTTTGTGTGTGTGCTATATCTCCCTGCCTGGCCAAGCCCTTCTTCTCCTCTTCCTCCTCTGGCTAACAATCTCCCCGGAGGAGCCTCCACACTCCCTCTGTCCTCTTCTACCACCTGTGCTCCTCCTCCTCTCTGCAGTCTTCTCTCCTCCTGAGAGGAGAGAGCCCTCTCAGTCATTCACTCCAGGCAGGAGGGATATCAATCACTGAGACGGATCTAGTTCTCCCTCCACTGCGCTGTCTTCTCCTCTCCTCTATTCTCCCTGTGGCGACTCACACCCAGCCTTACAGACATAACCTGCTCCTCCCCTCTCTCCCTCCCTCCTTCCTTTTCTCCATTTTTGCTTTCACACTTCTCCCTCTGCCTCCTGTGTCTGGCCAGAGACTGTGCTGCTAAAGGAGGGACTGAATCAAGCAGTGCCTCCCCCCGTCTCCGACACACACCTATACACGCACGCTCATCGGGATTAGAATGGTCATCTTTCGTTTTAACGGACAGAATCTGAATCTGTACTACGGAGATCCCACATGAGGGGCTAGACTATAATGGGCCTATCAGGGATGGCCTGTTGCTGGGATCACTGCTTCTGATTGGTCGGTTGGTTTTCGGGCGCAATTTCATTCTTGTGAGTGTCTGCTGGATCACTATGCAGAAACAGACTCTCTGGGAGCTACTCACACACCAACTACACACATACAGTGCACACAGCAATCAGCTTACACATATACACACGCACACACAGTCATCACTCCCCTTCTCAAACACACACACACACACACATACTCACACAAACACAGTCATTTGCCAAATGTCTCTCCTCGCAGACAGACTCGTACAAAGGCCGGAGGACCAGACAAACTGAGGAATGGACCCTGAGAGAGGGAAGTGTTGCAAGTCAAACAGATTCTGTGATTGAACTGTTCATTCTCTATAGCTTTTGTACAATACCAATTAAAAAAAAGAACTAATTGAAAAATGGAATTTTTATTTTATAAGTCAATCAAGCCGCTGGGGTCAGCTCTATAGGAGTTATAGAGTCAACATGGCTTTAAGGCATCTGATCGTTGATTTGCCAAACTCATTTTGTAAATAATGATAACAACTACCATTCTGTCCACTGGACTTCTGTGCCATAAAATAGGAAGGCTTCAGTTATGCAAACTCTTTAACGTTAACCCAAGCAATACCAACATATGTTTTCTTTTCCCTCTTTTTCTGACGAAGTTTTGTTGCTCTCTTAATCCCTCCTGATATCGTTATGTTCTTGTGCATGGATGTTGTAGGTCTTCGTCTTAGCCTCACTTACTAATCCTGGTTCCTGCTGCAACATTGCGCCATGCCCGTATCCTTCTTCTTTGAGTCCCACCATCACACATTATTGTTATTCCCCTCACAATTTAACTTCTGCTGTTTATCTTACTCAAAACCTATACACCACCGCCCTTTGTTCCTGCACCACAAACCTATATTTCTGTATTACAACTTTATGTTTCAGGCAGCAGACATGGTCTCAGTCACTGTAGCTGCTCCATCCCATTCCCACAGACTAGTCGTAAAGATACAGTGACGTTCTGCCCATCTGTCTGTCTGTTGGTCAGGTGCCAAACTGCTGCTGCTGTCCGAGCGTCCGTGCGGACCGCAGCATGCTCTGCTACAACTACATCAACTGTGATGCCAATGACTCCCTATTTTATGGCCAGAGTCCCCATGTCACTTGAGAACTCTTTTGGACTACGATGTTGATTAACTTCAAAATTTGACAACTAGAAGATGAGCTAAGGAATTGAATGAAAAGGGAAACGTTGCTGTTTGAGTACATAACATTTCTAGACCTATTTTAACTTTACCTCAGCTAACAGTTTCTTAATGTAAATTGACACATTATTTTTATCTTTATGAATATGACATTCTACAGTGAGTTTTTAGATGATTTTTTTGTTCTCTCTTAATTTACGTATTCCACCATGTATTACTGTTAAAAATAAACACATCCCAAATGACTAATATGTCTTTTTATGCGTCTTGGTTGTAATTTAGATGTGTGTGTGTGTGTGTGTGTGTGTGTGTGTGTGTGTGTGTGTGTGTGTGTGTGTGTGTGTGTGTGTGTGTGTGTGTGTGTGTGTGTGTGTGTGTCTGTGTGTGAATGAGTGAGTGAGAGAGAGAGAGAGAGAGAGAGAGAGAAAAGAGAGAGACTAATGGAGTGTGCCTGGCAGAGGTGACCCCCCAGTGTGTCTGTAGTTAATGTGAAGCAAGGAGTGCCACAGTATTTTGTTGTAATTTAACACAGCTTTAATGGCCTGTCAAATTCTGCTACACTGGCAGCCACTAATGCAAGCTGTCATAAGCTTTATTAGCAGTCAGCTACAAAACATGGACTTCATTCAGCCTTCTTCCTCTTACTTTGTTTCTACCCTCCTCCCCATGGAAAAACGTGGGGCTTCAATGCACTTGGTAATTCCATATTATTCAGGACACACTGAAACGCTTGTGATTTTTTTTGTTTGTGCTGCTCAAAGCACTGAAAAATTACATTTGACAGCTTTCTGAAAACAGCGTCAGGGTTGCTGGATAATCCACCAATCTCAGTGTCAGTGGTTTGATATGGTACTATTTCTTTGGTGAAAAGTAGTCCTTATGAAAAATGCCTCAAAGTTATCAACAGCCAGATCCCCATGATATTGTTTTTGGAAACACATTATCGCAGTTGAATTATCTAAATGTGTTTGTTTTTTTCAATGCTGTGAGTAAGCACCACAAATGAAATTCAGTTCACCTCAGTTGTTTTGTCGTGGTGCCAGATATCTCAGACAAAGTCTCAGCATATACAATGGAAACATGTGGCATTGTTGGACATCACTAAACATGTCTGGGTGAACTGACGATTTCAACATGTTGAGTTTAATGTCAAGTTTCATCTAATATCCAGTTTAAATGTTTTTAGTCGACCAAAATTTTTCTCAACAGACTTCACCAGTTGGTGTAGTAATCAACCCAATACACAAAGCTGCAGTCCTCTCATATAGTTACAGTATTATACAGTATTTCAGCTAAACCTAGTAATACCTCCACTGAGCAGAAGTGTAGAAGTCATATTATGTGGAGCCACCAGCTCTGTAGATGAGGCCTAACCTTTTGAGCGGTGCTGTGAGTCTCACACACACCTGTCAGGGAAAAGTCAGGTTGGCAGACTACTTCTTCAGAATGATCTGATGAAGGATGTATAGCCTTCATGTGATTTATGTCTTATTATAATTGCCTGCTCAAATATTTTTTCTATTTTGTCTAACAAACTTGGAATGTCAACCGACCTCTTTTGTTTCCCTTTCCTCCGTGTTTACCTTTAAGATTTAGTTTAAGCCACAGACAATAAACCTGCATCTAATGATTTATCATTCAGAGTGCATCCTTTCACAACAGAAATATGTGGTGGTTTATATATTCAAGACTTTCTATATGAATGAGGAAAGTCACAGTTGACATTTAAGTCTGTAGAAAACAATACCTGCTAGAAGGTTTTGTGACAGTGAGTCACATTTGCGCGCACACGTGGTGCCAGCCAAGCGACATTCCTGAAGCGTTATAAAAAAAAAACGCTGCTGAGAGTCAGTGTGTGGCGTTAAATGCACGCGCTCAGCCAGACCCGTTTGACGAGACTGGACTGTTTTCTAGATGAGTGTGTGTTTCCACTTGCACTCATTTCCTACACTGAAACCATCTCCTGCGCGCAGGGGACACACACTTCTCTCGACCAGAGCAGATGAAACTGCGCATCCAGTTGAGAAAGTTCCTATAAGAGTGTAAAAGTTTATTTGATGGTATATTTTAATTACACAGAATGATAGGCTGAGGAAAAAACATCGGATTAAACCAATTCACTAAGGAGGCGTTTGTCGTTTCGGTGGATACTAAAATACAATGGAGCAGGTATGTTGTATTTCGAAATCCTCAAAGTCCACAGCGATGATGTATTATAATATAAAGATAATACTCACATATTGTATTAACAGGTGTTCCTGACATTTTAAAGAAATAGTTCTTTATTATTTTGCCTTTGAGAGATGATGTATAAGGATTTTCAACAACTCAATTTTAGAATAATAAAAACAAGCATATATAATGCAGTAGTTCAAACATTCAGAATGTTGTGTACCTGAAAATTCATATTACAATTTGAAAGTGATTTTAGTGGGGGGTTTTCAAGATTAATTGGCACTGGCCTTAAAAAAAAAGTCATTTGGTGCGACCATGATTCATCTTATATATATACATATGAAAAGTTCAAATGTCACTTTATATGGTTCTTTAATAAGCTGAAGCTGAGTTAATGTTCATGAAAGTGAACAGACAAGTTATACTGAAACTACAATTAAATCTACAAATATGAGCCTCCTATGTGGGTACAGTACTATGTGTATGTGTTGAAACCCTCCTGATTTAGGCTGATCACTACAAATCAGGTCTGTCTACTTCATCAGTTCAGAGACACACATACTCATCCAAAAGCCATAAAACAAAACATGTTGTAACACTAATGGCTGTTGGTCAACTTAAGAAAAAAAAGCTTTCCTCCTACAATTTAGCTGGAGAAACTCTGATAAACATGTCACCAACATAAAGTGACACAACACTTTGGTAACCCCCCCAAACAGTTCAACACAGAATGAATATATTAGCCTGATAATAGTATTGTGCCTCAAGTTATTGCATTGTGTAATCCTTTCACTAGGAGGACACAATGGACTTCAAGGCCCTGAGGGCCAAGTTTCAGGATGAAGAACTCCTCCTGAAGCAACCCAGGAACAAACCTGCTCTCCCAGAGAAACCAAAGGTGGTCCCTCCTCCCCAGAGTCCAACACATTACCTCCCTGCAGGAGCACGCCCCTCTCTGCTCACCTCCATCAACAAGTCCTTGGAGGGAAAGACCATGCTTGCCCCCAGAGTGATCTTCAAGGACGAGAAGAAGGAGAGCAAGAAGTCCCTTATCCAGACAAACACGAAAGGAAAAGACAAGACGACAAAAGGAAGCAAAGAGAAACTTGATTCATCGGATCAGAAGCAGAAGAAAGAAAGCAGTAAAGACAAGAAGCTCTTTGCAACATCCAAGGAGAGCACCGCAGAGCTGGTGCAGGCCACACCTCCTCCTAAAGCAGCAACACCAAAGAAGAAGGCATTGCTTGGTTTCAGGAAGTCATCAAAAAGGAAGTCAGTGGAGGTCCCAGCTGATCCCATCTTAGACACACCCAGCTCTGATATTCCTGGACCAGCTCCACTGATTCCTGTCCCTTCTGACTTTGACGACTCAGTACCAGAGCCTGAAATCTCTGCACCAAAGGCCCTTCTACCAAACATTCCCCCCTTACCTGACTCCACAGCTGAAAATACCCCACACTCCATTACCCCTACCTCTCCTGACTTGACCCCACCTCAAGTCTTTATTCCCGATATTCCCGCTCCTGAAGTCCCAACCCCAGAAAGTGAAACCCCACTTGAGATAGAAACTCCCGCCCTGCCTGTTTCCACACCTGACAGCCAAGATGAAATCGTTACCAGTACACCCAGCACAGTCCCAATCCCTCCACCCAGTGCACAACCAGCCAGCTCTAGTCCTCCTCCAGTGGCCTCCACTCCACCTCCTGAGCCTGAGGTTGCAGCTGTGGCTTGTGAAGAGGCTGTAGACATCGCTGTGGTGGAGCAGCCTCCTCCCCTAGTTACAGATGCTCCATCCGTATCACCATCTCCCAAAGCTGAGCGCCCGATCTCAGCACTCTCATTCTTGGAGAGGGCGGAGGACATGAGCCCGGGGAAAAAGACCCCAACATGTGACCAGAGGATCTTCAGTGCTCTGGAGAAGGCTCGCAAGATGGGCACCAGGTATATGACACACACCTTTATCGCTGCAGAAGTTGTGTATCATGCTTCTGAAAAATGCTAACAATTTATAATGTCTTATCTGTTTTCAGCCCACTGACAAACCCCACCACCTCCTACTCCTACACCCCACCTCCCGAAGAGATTCCTCCTCCTTGCAGCCCCACCCCGTCTATCCCAGCACTCCCACCCATTGATTATGGTTTCCCACCGAAACCAAAACAAGTTAACGGTATTGATCATGGTAAGTCCCGTCTAATCCCATCTCTCTCTCAGATTCTTCTCCTCTATGCTGTCTTGCTTTTTAGTATATTTGGGTGTTTTGCATTTTACTGTTTACTTCAACTCAACATGAAGTACAAGAGAACATATCTCAGCATCAGGACACCAGGTACATACTGTACAGCTACAGAACTCCATTTGCTAGGGTACGCTTTGAGATATACAGAAAAGCATAGTATGGCTAATGCCACAGGGTTGCTTCAAGTGTTGATTGGGTGCAGCAGCTTTAAAGATACACATAAAACACACACACACACACACACACACACACACACACACACACACACACACACACACACACACACACACACACACACACACACACACAAACATTAAGAGCAGTCCTGACATTCCTCCTTTGTGCCAGAAACAACTGTAGAAACAAGCAGCAGGTAGGGCAGAGCTGCAGAGGTATGTCAGGAATGACAGAGAGGAGGAGCGCTGACAGGAGCGTGTCCATCGTTATGACAGAGCTGCAGTGACAAACACTTTAATGCCAGATATGAAATATGTAATATGACATGCATATATATGCATTGAGCCTACTGTTGTGTTGACAGTGACCTAATTTACATAGACTATATTAATTGTGCATGTAGGTGCATGTTTCTATTTTAAACGATCTCATGTCAGTTATTATATCATCAAGAGAGTTGTCATATATTATTATATATTTGTACATCTATGCTATCAAAACATTCCAAATTATTCTTTGAATCCAAATGTGTATGTTCTTTCTTTTTAAACATGATTGTAAAATGATTGTAAGGTAATGACTGTGAGGTAAAAATGCATTGTAGGGAAGAAAAGTGGCCCAATTTAATTATATTGCACCTTTCTAGTGTCTTACAAGTACTTTAAATCAAAAGTAGCAGAAAAATAAATAAAAAGGCTTTAGCCTTTCTTTGTTAAGCTGTATTTTTCTCTCATAATTGTGTTACCTCTGCCCTGCTGAGTTATATCACAACAACTTTCACGATGTGTTCGACTGGTTTGGTTTCTTCCACTCAACTTGCCTTCTCTTTTTTTTCTTTTCTTTTCTATATGTGTTCAGAAACTTCCTTTGAGTGTTTCAACTGAAGTTTTAAGCATTTCACTGCTTTTACTGCATTGCATTCAAACGCTGATGCTAAAATGTGAGGTTTTAAAGTGAGACGTGCTTGTAAAATGTCAAACTAGCCATTGACAATACATTAAATTCCATTGAGGACACACTCATGTATTGGGATAAACTTCTTGCAGGGCAAGCCTCTCCAGTGGTGGAAGGCATCTCTGAGGAGGGTTCTGAAGTCATTCCAGAGCTGTTGATGGTTCCACCTCCTCCACCCAGGAGGACCCCCTCATCCTCTGATTCTGTGGGTACTGCTCCGGACACACCTGCTAGACCTCCCTCTGCCATCCTGAATGAGTTCATCCCTCCCCCTCTGGAAGATAATGGTTTGGTCATCTCTGTCGGACTTTCAGCTTTGTGAAACCAGACTTGTATCCATTAACAGCCCCACTAATATCAGTTTTATATTGTTTTGAACCTCCACTACAGAGATCCCTGCTCCTGTTGACTTCTCAGAGACCGACACCACCGATGTCCCAGAGTTTGATGATGTGGCTTCAGATGCCCACTCTCCAGAGCTGCCAGTGTCAGAGTGGGGAAATGGGGAGTATCTAGATCCAGATACTCCAGATGAACAGAACCTTCCAGAGTTGTACACTAATGGACTAATTGCTGCAGGAGTTGGGAACGAAGAAGCGCCAGCGTTGGAAAATGAATACCAAGATAATGTACAATCCAGTTTACCAGAGTCCTCCTCCCCTATCACTCAGGACTCTCAAATAATAACAGAGTAAGACATACTAATTCAACCCTAATTTCTTTGCTTTTAAATACTTTCATCTCTGAGAAGTCAGTTGTGATTCCAGTTTGTGCACCTCTCTAACCCACCCAGGCCCAAAGCAGAAGTTGGCAACGGTATCTATGAATGTACGGAAAATGTCTATGAGGATGTCACCACATCTGTCACAAAAAAGAAAGGAAAGGGTGACGGGGGCAAGAAACGCAAGGGACCTCCAAAGAGTAAGCTCTCTTTATGCTTATCACACAAGCTATGTCACACTTTTTTAAATAGCAGATATAATATAACATCTGAACATTTATACTGATAAGATGGCAGAATATCAAAACATCACTTTAATGTATTTAATTGCATCAAGGGTGACATTTATGTGAATTGTGCAATTCTCCATTTGGATTTCTTAAATATTTCATAAATCCTTATAGGAGATTTAAATTAGCATTGGCATCCTAGCATGGCTTTAGTATGATTCGATCAATTTATGATATAAGGTATGGTAGAAAACTCAACCAATCCAGTACTGCCAGAAATCAATTCTTACTTTAGGATTCTATCAAAAGTGAACATTATAATGTTTCCCATTTTAAGTTGACTCAAACAATTTTGCACCCTTCTAACTGTGTGTTTACCACAGATCCATATGCTGAAGCACCACAGGAAACGGTAAGTAACTGTCACCCTTTTAAAAGGAAATGCTTTTTGTGTTGTGAAGTGTTGCTTACCTGTCTGAGATTTAGTAAAAATAATCAAGCCTTATCTCTTTGTTGGTGTTTACAGAATGAAGAGAAAAGGAAGACGGGCAGGTTTGGCAAGTAAGGCCCTATTTTTTTTTTGACCCAATTCTCTTTTCATCTCGGTTATCCCAGACACTGCTGGTGATGAGAGAGTTTGGTCTGCCTTTGTTTTCCTCATAATCTCCTCTGCTGTTTAAACACGCTGCGAGGAGTCCCTTTCAAACAAGACGATATCACTTATTCTCTCTTCCACAGAAGCGACAAGAAAACCGCCACAGAAGGGCCGGATGAGAAAGAGCTGAAAAAGAAAGAGAAGCAACGCCTGGAAAAGGAGAAGAAGGAGCTAAAGGAGAAGCAAGAACGGGAAAAGAAAGAGCTGAAAGAGAGAGAAAAGAAGGAGAATGAGATGAAGAAGAAATTCAATGTGAGTGTTGTTATTTTGACAGAGAAGAGAGGTATGAAAGGTGAGAGGAACAGCAGGGGAGGAGGGTGGGGTATATTTCTTGGCATAAAAACCTGTCTGGATTCATTCCTCCCAGTGGAAAAGTTGAACTGAGCAGTGAGTGTAGGTGTAAGTGGAATGAGTGTAAACATAGTTTCATTGTTGATGATATTTCTGACAAAAGAGCAATAGACTATTCTACTGTTATATAATTACAGCATAAGAACACACTTTCTCCACAATCCATTTGGTCCTGCTTATGTACACACAACTCTGTCTGGACCAATGTGGCTGAACAGACAATGGGACAGTTATCAAAGAATTGGCAATACACTCCTCATATACTAAATACGTAATTAACATTAAAGGGCTGATTCACAATTTTTCAGGTCCGTCCTTAAACAATAGTGAGGTGCCCAAATGAATTTTTTTCTTATCGTTATCATCTCTCCTGTTCATATTGATCATTAAGAGATCCTTTCATCATACGCTTTCAATTCAAGTGATGGGGACAAAATGTACTTAAAAGTTTATTTGAAGCTAATTCGAAGCTTCAGATGTCAACATTTGTCAGATCAAGTATACAAACATAAAAACACAATTTTTAACTCAATAGTGCATTTGAAAGATCTTATAATGGTCAGAATCTACATGTGGAAATTCTGCGTATCCCCTCAAATACTGAGGAATTTCTACGCCTGCACCATGAAGAGCACCCTGATGGGGAACATCACTTCCTGGTAGAAAAAAAGCCATGAAAAAAGAGTGGTTCGTTTGGCTGATCATACTGTAGGTGGTTCTCTGATATTTACACCAGGTGCTATTAAGAGTAAGGCTAGGGGAATCTTTAAGGATCCAAATCACCCGGATAATGGCCGTTTGTGCCTGCTTTTGTTGGGAAAAAGGTAATGAATGAGGCAGTGTTAAAGACTGTCTTTCTCTGGAGCCATATAATAGTAACCTCTGACTCCTGAGGTAAATAGTACAGCAAGTACAAAATGAGAAGATTTCTTGAAGAAGCAAAGTCTTGTTTTTGTTGTCCCTTCACTCATACACATATATTTATTGCTACTTCTATTCCATTTAAACTGTTTTAATGCACAAAATGACAGAACTGACGGGATTACATTTCACTGTGATTGTCCCTTGTGTTTACATGTGACAAATAAACTTCATTGATTGAGGAGGAGGCATGATAATAGTGAGCAAAACCTTGTTCAATGTTCATATGGCCACATGACTATTGTTTTAAGATAGATTTAAAAACTTGTGAACCTTCCTTATCATCCTTTCCAGATGTTAACACACAGTCCAGTATATTTCAGTATATATTTGCCAAGATAAGGTCAGTTGTTTATGTAATTAAGTGTAAAACTCCCAGGATTATTAAATTATGGTCATATTTATCACTGTCTATAACAAGTGTAATCTGTCATGTTAAGTTTAACTCTTAACCTGTAATTGTATTTGTCAGATGACAGGACAGGAGGATGCCATGTACCAGGCGAAAGTTACAGTAACGACTAAGGGACGCAAGCATGATCTGCCCGTCAAGGACGGTGATATTATCAGCATCATCCGAACAACCAACTGCCCCAAAGGGAAATGGCTGGCCAGGGACAGCAGCAACAACTGTGAGTCAGAAAAAATGAAGACCAATCTATTTTCATGAGTTCACAGTTTAATTAACCTGTTAGTTGCAGCATGGGTGTGATGAGAATAGAAATCACACAAGAAAGCTGCTACATTTTTAATACTCCCTTTTTTATAGTTGTATAAATTCTAACATAAATTACAACGGACAGAAAAACTTAGGGAAAGTAACTCAAAGTCCTGTAATACTTGATTGTGGACCTCATCAGTGACTGTGTGTGTGTTTTTCAGATGGGTATATAGCAGTGGATCATGTGGAGCTGGACATCAAGGAGATGTTAGAGCTGGGAAAGAAGGCAGCAATCACTCGCCAGAGCAGCAGCAATATTTTAGAGCCAGAGGTCACCAGTATGGGAAGCAGGTATGTGTGAGAAACGTACTCATCTGTCATTACATGGAAGAGAAAAAGAGGATTTACAATTGTTTTGTCTTTTTCTCAGGACTTCAAATCAGTACCCACTATCAACAGAAAGCTGTAAGTATTCTTCTATTCACATACACAATAACAGTACATATTTTACTTATTTAGCAACAGTTTGAAAGTGGTGATGTTGTGTTTTCAGTTGAAGATGACAGTGAGGAGTGGACCTGTGATGATGATGAACTTCTCTCCACTCCCACTGATACTGTGGATGCGCTGGCTCAAGTGTAAGTCCACGTTAGCCTGTATCACACCAGCTGCAGTTTTGTTCAGTTCACATGACTTTATAGATACAGACCTATCAGGAGCACTTAAAGTCATTTATCACTGAGATTATGTCTTTTTCTCTGCAGGAGCCACACCAGAACTGTCTCCATGCCAGATATGGGTAAGACAAACTAGACTATTTGAACTGTGTTGTATGACAAACTGTACTGATAGTGCTTCAGGTGGCAAAAAGAGTGACTGCTTGGTTATTATTGTCACCTGACAGTACGTTATTTATCAGTAATGACCACCCAGAAAAGTGTGACAGATGGAATCATGTCCTTTCATGTAGTATCTCCTCTACATGTTATCTTTATGGCGGTATTCAGATTCAATAAACAAGAGATAGCGCAAACATCTCAACTCTGTAAACCTAACAGGGTTATTACTTCTTGCAGTACAATATTACATTAGAGATGTTGATGAATGTTTCATATACGCACAGTATTTATTTTTCATTTTGCATCCAGATGGGTTTGTACTGTGAAGGCATAGATTCAGAGGCAGTGGAAGTCTTTCATCATCTATCACTCTGTGCCTGTGAGCTGATAGCATTACACAGTTCTTGCAAAGCTTTTGGTGACACATTAGGATTTGCATTGTTGTCATGAGATCTTACAGCTGGTATCTGCAGGTCAGAAGAGAAACAATGACATGTCAGACTCACATTTTTTTTCACTTGTCAGTTTTAGTGTTAGCTTTGGAGTTCAAAGCAGTAAGAAAACTGAATCTGACACATGCACGCACATCAAGGTTTTCTGTAAAACTGGCACAACAACGATGTAACTGAGCTTCTCCTCTGAGCTCTCAACAAAATGGTCTCACCTATGAGACTAACTCACTGGCAAACTGGGTGATTTTTCTTTTGACACAACAATTCCATGTTAAAAGATACTGATGTCATGCAGTCATATAAAGACTAACTTTCCTCTCAGCCCTGTTTGCAGACTTCATATGTTGAATCATAGCTGTGTGACTCATTAGATGAGCAGGTTGTTTGTGTAAACAAGAAAATGTCACTATTAAAGTGTGTAATGACAAGCTAGGGGTTTATTATCTGGTGTGATTATGAATGTAATTAATACTGCAGATATGTGTCACGATAGTGTTTTATATTTATGTCTTTTTTTAAATTAATTTTCTAAGGAAATAAAGATCTGAGCATAAACCATCAGCACAGTCACAGTGCTGATGTCCCAGATGGCTCCCATGTCCAGTGAGTTTACTTGCTTTATTATTATTATTATTTTCTTCTTTTTTTTTTTTTTTTTTTTTTTTTTTACAATCAATTACCCATACAGACAGGCTGTGGATATACAATACATGTTCATTTGTCTTTTTTATTAGCGCAAGACATGAAGCACTTCAAAAGTTGGCCACATTTTTCTATTCTCCCAAACCAGTGGAGCCAACTGACAGGTAGGCATGATGTACAAACCTGTGCACCTTCTGCATACCACACACACACACACACACACACACACACACACACACACACACACACACACACACACACACACACACACACACATATATATACATATATATATATATATATATATATATATATATATATATATATATATATATACACACATACGTATATACATATATATATATATATGTATATATATATATATATATATACATATATACATATATATATATATACATATATATATATATACATACATACATATATACATATATATATATATATATATACATACATACATATATATATATATATATACATATATATATACATATATATATACATATATATATATACATATATATATATATATATACATATATATATATATATACATATATACATATTTAATCTCTGCTTTTCATTCTTTCTTACAGCAGCACTGAACCTGAGACAAGTAAGTGATACCTGAAAAAGCTCCCATCCTAAAATACAGAACAAATATGTATTGAAATTGTGACTAGAAATATAAATTTCATATGTATAATCATGTTCAATGTCATCAATCTGTTTTATAAAATATCACAAATATTAAGACTCATTCAGTCACTGTCTGAAAAATCTATTTATCCTTCTTTCCCATTTATAAAGCATCTGATATGTTTGATGAATGTATTTTCAAACTTTAATGGCAAAATACTTTCTGGTTCCATCTCAGGTCATGTGCTTACAACGGAAGAAGCAGTTCACCTGTAAGTAAGACACACACGCACACAAGCACATACGCACACAAGCAAAAATGCTGAACATGTCGTGCAACCTGTAGAAAGACGAGTCTTCTTCCTTTTTGCATTGAATGGGTTGCTGCGCATGAACAGAGTGAGTGAGTTTTTCTTTGTGTGTGATGGGGAATCCAAGCCTCTTCTACCAGGAAGTGAAGCTTAATGATCCTTCACCTTCTTTTTCAGTGGTGTCATATGGATGGTCACCCTGTGTTTCCACTATTGTTACAGTGGCAGCTCTTACATATTGTACATCAGTCTCTGACGAGTAGGGGGTGGTGGAGGAAATGTTTGTGAGTGGTTTTTAAATCTTTGGGATTCACTCAAAGAGAGCAACTATGTGAGGGTTGTATTTATTCTTCACAGGCCTGAGGCTGGATCAATACAGGAAATCGAGACACTCATTTTACCCCCTCCTGACGTGTATGCTGATTAAAAACGTGGAGTAACCAGCGTGAAACAAGGTGAGGATGAATCTCATGGACTCTCTCCTCGCTGCTCATCACTGTGCACTTCACATGTTGACATGATTGATTCTATTTGTAACATTGGAACAAAAAGCCAGACAGAAGGATTTTATCTATCATGACTTTCTTCACACTGTGACCGCTGTGAGTCACCTCATACACTGTGAAAACTACTTCAACATCTTGACTCTGACCTTATTTACCTGGTGACTTTACTAATGGGTCAGCTTGGTGATTCATCTAAGAGGCAAGAAATGTGGATTTTATCGACAAGCTACGAACCATCTCAGCAAATGGAGCTCTTTGTGTGCTGTTTCTCTGTGGGAAACCAAGAAGGGAGAAGTTTGACTGGTGGCTCTTTGTGACTTTGAACATTGGACAAAAGTGAACTGCTGATTCCAGGAAGGACATACAAGCTGTTGAAGACACACACAGGTTTAGAAGGTACTGTGACCCTGGAGGCTACAGAATGCGAACGACCGATGTATTTAAAAGTGGCAGAAATTACAGGAAGATGATGGCAGATGTAGATTTTCCTCAGACCAGAATATATTAAGGTTGAGACACAATCATGTGGAAATACACAGAGGACACGGGTAGTGAAGAACAAAGGGAATTTGTTTACTTATCATTTTCATCCATGCTTCCAGCTGTCAGTCATCAGTTAAACCAGCCTGTTCCTCAGGATTGACCACTAATCCACAGTCCAGAGTTACAGAACAGTTCAAACAACCTCACAGGTTATTACTGGTTGGGTTGGATGAAATTAGTGTCCAACTCACTAGTTACCAGTTTACAGTGTTGGTAGGAAGGGAAATAAACATACAGCGATATACCTAATAATCTTATAAATCAAATTTTTAAAAAGATGTATTTTTAGTCATTGGTAATAATTAGGAAACTGGAAGTGATGTGATCTATTTTCACTAATTTCCTGCTCTGTTCTGTATGTGGATCTCTAAAACAGATTAACACTGTTAAAACCACCTTCCAAATGTACCTACAATTTCTACAATGTATTTGCCTTATTGTGCTTTTTTGTACATCTGTTCTGCTTTGTGTTTTTTTTATTCATCCTCATTATGTTGTTGAAGGTCATTGTGGATTATGGATGTGCTTATTGTAACTACTCTAGTATTTAAGTGTTTTTACCGCATACGTTTAATAAAATAATTATCTGAAATGGCACGGTAGTAATCAACAGCATGTAAACATACAACATCAGGATTCTGCTCACAGCGGTTTCTGCTTGTTGTTCATACTTGCAGCTTCTGGAGGGAAACATCATCCATAAACCTAATTCTCTTTGCTTTTTATGGAGTTGATGTCTAGCAGGTGTCACTTTTTATTATTGCATTAAAGACGAATTAAAGCAGTGATGATCACCTGAGGTCGTGTTCATTTTTGTCTAGAAAAAACCCCACAAAAATAATCCTCTATAATTGTGTATGTGTGTGAAATATCCCAAATGACAGACTAACAAACATAAAAAACATTTTATGTTTGTTTATTGTTTTTCAATAAATACTCATTAAAGTGCAAATTATAACAGCAATATCATGCAGTGCATAACAAGAGAAATCCAAACCCCAATCAGACAGAAAGACAGGGAGAGACAGTTGAAACGCACTGTTACATTCACACATCCTTGTACACATTCACCCTCTCTCTCTCTCTCTTTCTCTATCTCTCTCTCACACACACACACACACACACACACACACACACACACACACACACACACACACACACACACACACACACACACACACACACACACACACACACACACACACACACACACACACACACACACACACACACACACACACACACAGGGGTGTTTTAAGGTTACACTAATAATAAGAACCCCACCACAGATAAACAGAGAGCTGTGAAAATACTCACTTTGGTACAACACGTTAAGTTTGTAGTTGATTAGGCCCTCTGGCATGTGCGTCGCATAGAGTTTACATGACTAACATGCCACTGGTAGTTGCATACAGTTGTAATGGTACAGTACTACATCTGACAGTAAATACTGGTTATATCAGAGGAGTTTTTAAATGGCAACATGACTTCTCCAGGATAGTGCATTTCATTGATCAACGTTTTTGTCACAAACAGCAGAATCAGGAATAAATGCATAACTGGCCAGATGTGATCCTGATGTGACCAAAGAAAGCTCACTATACAGATGTCACTTAAGACACGGCAACACAGTGTACTCAAAGAACAACATGGACTGGTGTTTACAGAGGTGTGTGTGCAGTTGCATGTGCCTTGCAGCAGGGAGCAGAGTTTCTCCCCAACATCAAAGTGTATTCAGAGGTGTGTGTACAAACATGACATTAAAACAGAAGACATGCACCAAAGGGTTTCAGCAGAGAACAAAAGATGTGGCTCTCACTGTTTCAACAGTAAGCCTTCACGATGCTCTCATAAGGCAAAAAAGGACTGGATCGATGTTAAACATGAATCAGACAAAAATGATTTAGAACAACTGTGAAAACTGGCAGAATAACAAACAATAACAAACACATCTCAGTTCACATGTAGTTGTTGAAGGTCCAACAGAGTACTCAGTTCACATGTTTTTGGTTGAATAGTCCTAATCTAGACTGATGTGTGTGAACCTGCAACATGGCCAAACCCCTCACATTATAAATTTGTATCATATTTATTATATAATGTTTAATTTCTTGTCACTTTTCATGACAGTTTTATCACAAAAATAAATTAATGATAAATAAAACTTAATTTAATGATCTCCGGGTTAGATTATAGTTATATATATATAGTTATATAGTTTAAAACAAAAGCAACAAATCCTGGAGAAAATAAATGATTATAGCCGTGCCGGCTTTCACTTTACATTCAGTAAAAGTTTTCATGAATCTTTTCAATTCAAAAGATTCTGAATAAATACAATGTTATGACAACAGCGATACACACCTCACTATGATACAGTGCAAAACACTTATAAAACAGCGTGGCATTCATCAAAATCTAGGCCCCGAATACAACAGGTGCAGTAACACTATGTGTGATGCAATCTGCTGGCCTCGACGACGAAGTTTTAAAGTGCAGACTGAAGAGACGACGACGGCTAAACATAAGATACAAGCTCAGACGACACACCAAAGCGACACATTTTGACCTTTCCACGCACTCTTCTGCTCTCACAGGTGTTCAAACCACTGCAAAGATCCTCCTAATAAACCAGTGTTAAGTCAATAAGAAAACAAGACAGGATTTACTGTGTTGCTTTTTTTTTTTTTTTTAAGGCAACTGGAGAAAGGTTTCTGTGGCTTATTCTGTCCTGCAACAAATAAACACCA
>NC_084977.1:9523123-9613574 GCF_963691925.1 Scomber scombrus | reverse complement strand
TATAGGCTTTATGATGAAATGCAAAAGGACAAATAATGCTAAAAATAGTGAACTGTGCATGGCTTCATTCTTCCTTCAGTTTACTGCATATGTGACAGACTGCCATGTCTGTTCTCCTAATGTCACAGGGCTGCTTGGTCTGTTTTTTAATTACATTCAGTGCATGCATGAGCGAGCAGCATATTAACAGTTGCTCAGCTTGTCATTTGTTAAGGATTCAACTGAGGTGAAAGGAGTCTGTATGTGCACGCGTGTTTGCCTGTTGCATATTTGTGACGGCTATATATTGATAGTTGCGGGAACGCATGGTAGCTTTGAAATACATCTGGATAGGCCATTGCTCTTCAGAGAAATTCAGATCATTTAAAGGTTGCAAAAATGCATGTGAGATGGTGTGTATCTGTTCTTAATATTAAATGTAGCACACGGTCAGTACCATGCAGAGTATTATCGTTCTACTATCCTGCTGTCTCTCTAAGTTCACTAATCATCTACAATCTATTCAAAATCAGAATAAAACTCCATATGACGCAGTGTTTAAACAATGTACCTACAGTGACTAAAAAAACAATCTCTCAAAAATAAATATGGATCTGATATCTAAATAATAATCATCTTTTTATGATGTATAAAGTCTGTTATTTGGTATGCCTCTGTCAACCTTTTCAGCTACGTAGTGTGATTGTAATATAAATATAATATACATGGATAACAAAAGCTGTTTCTTTACAAACCATATAAAACCTGAAATAAAATTGTACATGTGGTAACACTTCCTCAGACACCAACTTAATATCAGTTCTAACAACCGATGCCCTTATCAAAATATAAGACAAGATGCAAAACTGACCTCTGATCAGTGTCTGGGGAAAACTCAGCAGGATGTCCCGCCATTAACTGTTATGGTGGGTGATGACATTTCAGCAGTTGATAATAGATTGAGGGTATTTGTGACAGTGAACTTGACCTTTTGCTGACTCCGACAAGACTGAGAACTGGCCCTCCTTGCTGGCTTCAACTAGTTCACAGATTCCAGTCCCTGGAACAGTTTTCAGAGACCGTGACCTGATGTTTTAACACCAAGACTCCAACCCAAAGACTGTGTAAAAGCAAGGGGAGAAAAAAAACTATTAATCCCTCTTGCTGCTAAGGGCTTCCTCTTTCTCTCTCCTTCATCTGAGGTGAACACCAGACTGACTGCTTTTTTCACTTTCCTGTTCACCCCTTCCAGTCCGTTACAACTGGAACAGAGATGAAGAGGAGACAGAGAGAGGAAGTCACTCCAAACACCTACACTCCCTACATCCCAGATCTGCACTTGGCTTAAAAACCCCACTGACATCCACGTTACAGCGAGGTTAGGAGCGACAGGTCTCAGCGTGCTAGTGTGGTGATCAGACTGGCACACATTTCAAAGAAGTCCATGGTGTGTGATCCCTGACGTGGGGTGAATAGAGGAGAGCTACCGGACAGGGAGCCTGGCAGAGAGGAGCTGAGCTGAGGCAGATCCATTGCTGGGCTTGCTGAGTCAATGCTCAGTCTCGGTCTGTGGAGACCGGCTGTAGAGCCCGACCTCTGAGGAGTGGACGAACCCGATTTAAAGCCCACTGCCTCAATGATGTCATCTGTGGGCCAGAGGAGCAGAGGAGAGCAGAATTTTTGGTCTTTTGAATTGAATTATCATTTTTATTTTGTATGTGGATAAGTTAATGCAGTTATTGAATTAAGAATTAATTCAAACAAAAATATGTGTCTGAAAAAAAGGTTAGGGTTACTATTATCTATACTTTTATCATCCTGTTTTTCCACACTGTAATTTCTTTATCTTTGTATGTTCTGTAAACAAACTGTCTGACTGTCCTGGGGGATCCCTTTCCTTTGTGAGCTCCTTCCTGAGCTTTCTTCTATTTTTTCCCCTGTGAATGGTTTTCAGGGGAGTTTTTCCTTACTCAAATCAAGGATCTAAGGATAGAAAATGTTGTATATTGTACAGACTGTAAAGCCACATGAGGCGAATTTGTGATTTGCCATATTGGGACATGTAAATAAAAGTAGTTTGGAAGTGAAATAGTTTTTACTTCCAGCCAATTAGGAATTATTTTTCACTAAAAAAAAAAGCAGAAGTAGAAGAAGCAGAGAAGCCAAATTAGTGTGCAATAGCTTATCAGTCTTGTGTATAGCTATGTTATGTTTGTGGATTCATTTAAATCAGTGCCAAACTAAAAATGTATACAAAGGAAAAGAAGCATGACAAATAAATGAAAAGGCTTAGTACGACTTAATATGAGTCAGTGCAGTGGTGTTTTGAACGAGTTTTGTTTATCACCAACCATCAATGCTCTTGAAGTCGAGGAGGTAGGATCTGTTGTCCACCTGGTATAGCTGCAGGCTCATTTTCACCAAGTTGCCCGTCACTGGATTCTTCCTCCGCACTCGCAGATGGTACGGGTTCACCACCTGCAACACATATAAAAGACAATTTAATTCATGAGTAAGCTTTTGTATTTACTTTTGATAAATCCAGATACGTTTGTGTGTGTGTGTGTGTGTGTGTGTGTGTGTGTGTGTGTGTGTATGTGTATGTAAGACATATCCTGTTACCTTCCAGTCAAAGTTGAGCTGTTTCATAGCCCTGTACACCTCAGCCATGATGTCATAGGGTCTGCTCTGGCTCCTGATGCCCAGGTGCCATTTGGCTTTCTTCACTGCCAAAGGTTTAGGCCGGGTGGTGTTGAGAGCATCCAGTGGGCAACGAGCCTTGGGGCTGTCAGCCAGGAGTGGAGGCATCCTCTCTGGGTGGGGTTTAACCCCTGGGGGCAGCAACATGCCCTCCTCTATAAAGGACCCCTGGGGAGGACTGGAGGCCAAATAGAACTCACTGGCCTGGGTCATGATGCGCCGATTGTCTATGATGAGGTGATAGGCTACTGCTAGCTGATCCTGGATGGACAGATTGAGGAAAAGGAGTTAAACAAAGACAAAGAAGAGCATTCACTGAGGCTACGAAGAGACCTTCAGATTATTAAACAACTTTTTTATTAATCCAGAGAACGGATAGTCAAAAAGAAGCACAATTTGAGACAACACATGGCCAATAAGAACCACAACAGCAGAGAGAACAGGGACAGCAGTAACTGAAGAAACTTCGATTTCATCAGTAACCTCAATAAAACAATGAACCTCATGCAAGACGCACTCGTATGAACAGATTCAGTCTTAAGATGTTTGAGTGATTTAAGAACATTTGTGGCATCAATTTTCTCCTACTTTGGTTGGTCCAATGAATGGTCCAAAACTGTTGTATGCGTCATGAACAGTTGATCACTTGCAGTTATAATGCCATAATCTGATTCATGCATGATACCTAACAAAAAATAAATATAACTTAAACAACCTTAATGCATAATTATTTTTGCATAAAAGCTTTCTTTTTTAGATTTTATGAATTTTATGACCATATTTTGGCACAGCAATGTCTAAGTTTCTCACTCCAATAGCTGCCTGTGTCTCTGCAGGTCTCTGTCCAGTATCATCTTGTGTTGCAGCTGACTTTGTAACTTTAGACTATAATATTCTCCTCTATTATCTCAGCAACTGTCACATCCCTTATCCATCTCCTAATCAAGGACTGCTTTACTTTAGAAAGACCTTTTTTTAGCATTTAACTTCATGTCAAAGCATTCCCTCTATATTTCTGTCGCAGTACAGAGCTGCTCTGATGACGCCTCAGCCATATTCATCTTTTCTAATTGTTTTCAGTCTCCTACCACTGACACTCCTTCCTTCTGGTCTACTGATTTCTGCACAGAGATTTTTCTCTTTTTTTTGAAAATGAAACTCGCCCACAAATGGAACATGGAGCCTTATATGAACTTTGTAGGGGTGTGGATTATGCTAATGATAAAATCTCATGAACAAGCACCTCCTTGTGAACAGGTGGCATTCATCAGATTGAAATGAGCAATTTACGACAAGTTTGTTAAGAGAGTTTTTTAAATCCGACTTGGAAAATTCATACAAGCAAACCTCACAGAGAAAAGTCGAAGAATTGTAGGATAAAAATATAAAAATGTTCTTGCATGAGGCCCATAGTCACATTGTTTGAAAGCCAAGCGATTTCAGACAAGGTTACACCACCAAAGATGTCCCTGAATGTATAAAAACATAGTCGTACATAACCTTGTGGAATCTAAGGTAAATATTATAACAAGCAGAACAGAGAAAATACAAATATCTTTCTGAAAACACTGTGAATATGTATTGTGTACCTGTGGATCTCCGCTAAAGAGACTGGACATGACCTCTGACTCATTGCATTCAAACTTCTCACACACTTCTCTGACTGCCTCTTCGTCCAGGACTGTAGCATCGTATGATGGGTCCTCAGGGAACAGGTAGCCTGGCAGTTCCTGCTTAAACCACTCGTGCTCCCTGACAGAGAACAGGATAATCCGTCAACTCAAACCAATGTCAAGTCATCACTCTTGACTCTTTAACTAAACCTAATGTTGATTTTATCCATTGTAAAATGTAATTTAAACTTAAAGGAAGTCAAACTGTTGTCAAATACAGTAGTCTGTTTGAATAATGACACCTGAGAGGGGGGAAGCTTTAAAGTTACAGGCGACCAATATAGATAAAAACATTTTCTATCGTAACTCTGAACAAGTCCTGCCTCAAACTGAAAATAATGAAAAGATCAATGTGATGTAAAGTGATTAAACCAAATGTTGCATTAACCAAATTAATGTTGCTATGTATCAATTAAAAATGCTTAATAAAAATATTTAGACAAAACCGATAACACAAAAAAAAAACAGCTATTCATTCTGTGGGGTCAAGTGGCTTCTATTGAAACCACTTGACCCTACAGAATGGAGTCAGTACCTGATGTCTTTGATGGTGGCTCTTTTCAGAGGGTCCACCTGTAGCATGAGCATCAGCAGTGAGGCCACGGAGCGGTTCAGGTACTCTGGGATGTAAAAGACTCCTCCTCTGATCTTCTTAAAGAGCGTGGGGACATGCTCATCATCAAAGGGCAGGGTGCCGCACAGCAGCGCGTACAGGATCACCCCACAGCTCCAGATGTCCACCTCTGGGCCTGCATAGAGCCTGGCGGAGAGATGAAAGGATGAGACGGATAAAAACCTGAACATCCAGATGTACTTTGTGACTGTTATAGCTGTGGGTTTCAGTCCAAAATATTTTGTTCCTAATGCCACATAGCTTATTTAATGATGATTAAATAATTGTAATTTATACATTGAGGAAACAAGTTGTGATTATTATATGCCTCAGTACTGTGATCTCACACACCTTCCTGAGATGACCTCTGGAGCGGCGTAGTTGGGTGAGCCACAGCTCGTCCTCAGGAACTCCCCATCTGACATCATGTTTGACAGACCTGTTGGCCGATGACAAACAAAAACACGTTAACTCCCCTCTGTCTTTACCTTGATAGTGACACAGGCAGTCGATATAATACACTATTATCATACTCTGTATCAGTCCTTTTATAAACACAGGTTACAGGTTAGAGTACATAACCCGGGGCAAGGGTAAGAACTATACACTGAGGATGCCGCTGATATCTTTATCCTCCTTTACAGACCAAGACTCTATAAGCTCTAAACACAAAGCTCCTCTAATTGGATGAGCCTCACTCTGCCTGCCAGGGCCTCAGCCAAACGCTAAACACCAGACACCCTGCAATGTGCTGACCCTTCCCTTTATCTTTTATCCCTGTGCCTTTAACACTCCCTCTCACTGCTCACTAGAGTCTGTTGCTCTCAGCCAAAACACTTCCCCTGCTGTATACCCCTGCTGCAACGACCCCACCCCCCCTCCTCCCCTCCGATTCCTTGCCTATCAGATGACACTGGGCCTCAAGGCTTCCTGCCAGACTTGATATGAGACCTTTCCGTTGCTAGGGGACCTCTCTCCACCCTACACACCCTGCTGTGCACAAGGGTCTTCACATGTTTTTAAATATTTCTGTCTTTCATGGTCATATTGCATCAGGCACTGTCTCCTAAAGTCAGCTTGAAGAATTATTGCACAAGCAATAGGAAAATGTATTCAGTGAAATTAATTCTCATTTGATAATGAGGTTAACAGTTACTTAATTGTGATTTCACACTTTTCCACAGGTGTATAATTAAGTGTGTAACTATGCTTTTCCCTCAACAAACTGTCATTTGGCTCTCGTTAGACTGTCTATTACTGGATTAATTCCACTCAGCTCCACCACAAACTCTGCCCCTTCCTCTTTCTTGTTCTCCCCTGAACATATTCTGTTATGTTTTCCCTCTTCTTAAATTGCCCCTAACAATTCTTCTGCCAAGCCAATTCCTCCGTTCCTGTAGCTGTAACTCTTTCTCATCCTTTACAAATCTTACCAAAGTCTGCAATCTTGGCGTTTTTGCTGGCGTCCAGCAGGACATTCTCCGGTTTGAGGTCTCTGTGGACCACCATGTGTCTGTGGCAGTAGTCTACAGCTGAGATAATCTGCTGGAAAAGACGGCGTGCCTCTGTGTCCTCCACCTGAAAGACACAATATGAATGGAGATGGTTGGACTGTGGTTGTACTTCTATGATGTATATGTGTTTAACTATATATGAACGTGAGGCAGAATATTACAGAGCAAGCTCAGACACTGGCCTATGGCACACATGTGGAAAGAATGGTGAATAATGAAGTTATGTGCTGTTTGGTTAAGAACAAATTTACCATGTATGGGTTTGGGCATAACATTGCTATGGCTCATGGCCCAGATAAAGCTCAAATAGGACTGTTTTATTAAAACTAGAGGCTAGCCCCAGAAGAGATCACCTCTATCTAAAACAACTGTCAGTATCTGTCTTGAAGGTGTGTGTGTGTGTGCTCATGGAATACCATGCTTGACAGTAAATCTCAAAAAACTGGAAGCGAACATTTAATGGCGCAGATGTTAAAATAATCATTTACAGCTCTCAGTTATGATGGTGGTGCAGTGATGATGTGTGGGAACACTGCTGTCAAACCAATTTTCATGACTCATAAACCACAAATCACATCACTTGGAAGTTTGCAACAGCAGTTAAAAGCAGGGAAAAGTGAAAAGTTTTATGCTAAATGTGTGTGAGTGGTGAGGATAGGTGCAGTATAAACAATGTGCAAAATGGGAGCATTTGAATCCCTCTAAGAGAATAAGAATAAATGAGGACAAAAGACTACAAGTACCCAAATAAATTTCCCTAAATAAAATGATTTACTAAGTAATATCAAAAAAATGTAGAAGGATACATATGACGCTAATGTCAAGAAAACACCAATTTTAAAAAATATCACTTAATCTGTGTTTAATGAAAGGTAGTAGTCCTCACTACACACTGCTTCACAACAATATTACCATCTTGAGCTGTGGCTAATAGTAAGCTAACAGTTTCTGACCAGTGGATGGCAGCTCAGATTTAGCAGTCAATGAATAGATTAAATGTTTTACCCGTCCATGTTTGCAGATGTAGTCAAACAGCTCACCCCCAGACACATACTCCATAACCATGAAGAAATCTGTGGGTGTACTTATCACCTGGTACCTAAAACACAAACATACATTTGTATTATTTGTACTGACAAAGACTAACTGAGGATACATTAACCCTTAAGCCTGTTTCATGTCCTAACCCTAAATGTAGCCATAACTATAAAAATATATCAATGATGGGTTTTTTATCTCATATATAAAGTATATCAACACAGTCTTGTGCAGCATAGAGCTACAGAACCAAGCACAAAGAAAGGTGAGGCTGTAACATATGGCTGCTGAGTATGTGCATTATTTTCATAAAGGTCAGGTGTTTAAATCCTGGCCCAATCTCATGAATGGTTGCTTGTGGGAGATTCTGCACTACATCACAATCCACTTAATTCCTGTCAAGCTGCGTGTAGCACAACACTGCCAGCACCGTGGGAAAAAAATCACCAAATCACTATTTCCTTTTCTGTCTTACATACACACATAAAGAGTTTGTAGGAAATGTAAACAGTGAGAGCACTTGAGGGAAATGTTAAGGCCGATTTTATAATTAGGGCCACTATAATATCACAGTCTGCTTGGTTCAGCGCTACTTCGATGCCTGAAGCTACCTGTAAAAGTGCAAGCAGACTGTTTGTGTGTGTGTGTGTGTGTGTGTGTGTGTGTATAAATTAATTATGCATTTTGCCTGTGTTTCTGAATTTATATGCCTATCTCCTCAGTGCTCCACCGTGCTCCAGCTCACAACATGAGAGCTCACATATCTTCCATAGCTTACAGAGTGACAGAGGACTAACCCTAACCCTGGCCTAAAAATAACACACAGATTGTTGTGAGAGACACAGAGACATGGACGGACAAGGATAAAGAGGCCAGGGAGAAAGAAAGAATGGGAGAGAACGAAGGCAAGGTCAAGGGGAAAAAACTAAACAAGAGGAACCAAGACACCTTGATGAGGACAAGGATTTAGCCATCCAGGAATTACAGCAACTTCTATCATCTTAACTGGAGATTTGTACTAACCAGAGCAGATTTCTTTTTCTACTCCAAAGCTTGCCTCTGTGTGTGTGTGTGTGTGCACGTGTGTGTGTGTGTGTGTGTGTGTGTGTGTGTGTGTGTGTGTGTGTGAGTGTGTGTGAGTGTGTGTGTGCTTTTGCAGGGTTGTGTGTTCTACCTCCTGGGAGCCCTGTGGGCATGCTCAGTACAGTGCAGCTGTAGTAAACAAACAGGAACAAGCATAGCATGCCACAGTACACAGAAAACATGACCTAGCCCATGGCCCCAAGTTACAACAGCCACTAATTTAACAGAGCTCAGCTATCTCTTGATGTAGACTGTCAGCAGTGAGAATCCTTAATCTGAAAGGAGGACGTGTCGCCGTTCTGCACTTACAGCTTGATGATGTGTGGGTGTCTGAACAGTTTGAGATTCTGAATCTCTCGTTTGATCTTCCCCACAACATCGAGGCTGCGGATCCTCTGTCTGTTCAGGATCTTTACAGCCACTTTATGGCCCGTCAACTGATGCACACCAACTGGAAACAAAAGAATACAGATATGAAGCAGACACAGCTTATACATAGGCAGTTAGGCACAAAATATGTGGATGCACAATGGAGGTAGAGAGAGGTAATAAAGGTTTAATTTGGGGACTTGTTGCATAGCAGGCTTTCCACAAAAGGCAGCAAATAGTGCTTTTAAGTATGTTTTTGGCTCTGATGTAGCCCTTATTTCCTGGCTTTCTCATTGTTTACGGTGTTGAAGCTATCTGCCTGCCTGAGGCTCTGCGCCCACATTGTTATTATAGCTGCCAAACCCCCATTTACAGCTAGACTACAAACACATTATCAGTGATGTTACATTAATACAAAATGTGAATGAAATGCCACAACTTCCACCTAGGGATTTGCCTAAAACGAGTAACCAGTAGCAACATTTTGATTTCAGAATGACTTTAGAGGATTTTTCTTTCTACTACTTGCCAAAATATGCAGAATAATTTCTACTCAACCGTATTAAAGCCTGTCTAAAATGTAGTCATGGCTTCGGCTGGGTTTCCAACTCCGGCTATGTTTAGTTACATCCACCAAACTGCGCACTAAAGAAACAGGCGCGGTGAGAATGGAGTTAACGCTGAAAAGCTCACAAGGTCACACTGGGAGCTCAAAACTAGCCAAGAAAACTGAATAAGGTCCTGATATATGCTTCTCTAGTAAAACTTTAAGCCTGTAATGTTTTTTTTCCCCGACTTAGTGGGTACTTCACTAGCTAACTCTGGCTATCAATGTGATAACATATCGGAGTATCGTTAGCTATACCATTTATACAAATATTGTCAGTTAATTAAGCTTACACGGTGGGCAAGCTGTGCGCTTCACTGCTGTCCTTTACGGTAAGACAGGGCAAATAAACCCACCAAAACACAAAGTCATACCTCGATATACAATGATAATATGAGTATGACTGTGCATCTCCTCATAGCCATTGTCTTCCAGGTAATTACACCTGCCATAGCTGATAACAGTAGGTGCAGATAGGCGCTTCGTTGAAAGAATTTGACTTTCAAGCGGTCCGATTCTCAGAACGTATTTACGCTTTAAATTCCTTCCGTTGCTAGCTTTGCGCCATACAGCTACGCAGACTGCTCACTGACCACCGGTAAATTCAATACTGCCCGTTGAGGGGGGGGGGGGGCACAGCAACTACTTCATACTCCAGCAGAAACGCACAGACGTTCACACTCCGCTCGACATGACATACAAACATGACTTAACTCTTTACTTTGCCGAATGTCCCCACTCCGAGCGTGTCACCCAGGATGTAATGGCCGATCTTTACCCTGCCTTCGTGCTTTTGTTGTTGCCGCTCTGCCATCTTCTCCGTTACCGACGGCTGGGTTCGCTCGGTGCGGTGGGTGGGTGGGTGTGCTGCCTGCCTGCCTGCGGGGAGCACGGAGGGGCGGGGCAAGGGAGAACCACAGATGACGGTCAGGTTTTACTTTGAATATTGTAGCAGGAAAACGCAGTTGCTTTTCTCTTTTCATATGCATAAACGATGCGTACGCACACAAAAAAACATGCATACATAATTCCTGGTATTTGTAAACACAGAAGGTGCGATGAGAATCAGCCATTCTTCACACCAGGCGCACACATGTATTTTCTAAAAGGCGATCTGAGGGTGAGGTGATGAAGTGGAAATAAAATATGAGGTGGGAGACGGAATCTTAAAGTAAAATATCGTTCTTTGGTTTATAACCAGCTACACTTATTGTGTGATGTCTTGCGTTTACACAGCTCTTTACAAACGACATGTTTATTAATCATTTTCTCTGATTCATTTGTATCATTCTTTTAATTCACAGGGGAGTAAGAAAAAAAAGTCAATTTTAACAATTTTTTATCCTAAGTTGTGACACACCTTGTGGAGTCGGTTTAGATGTGAGAGTCGAAACGAATCGTTGCATTTCTTAGATGATTTACAGGTCCATGTAGGCTAATGAATTAATTATCAGGACGGTATAAAGAGCCGCACAACCGTGCGTAATAGTTGCGCGTAACGACAGCTGTTCTGCTGTTGGGGAACCTCGCAACACAATCGGTGAAACTGCACTTCTTCTTTCCCGTTTGTTTCATTGCCAGGTTTAGACTACCGATCGGTGGGGCAGGCGGCGAATTGATATGGAAACGGGTCGGTCAGGGCGTGTCTTCATCCATTTGTGGTTAATTGTGGGAGTGGAAATGATGCTTGTGCACTTGCGCCCAGTTGCCTTATTGGCTGAGATGTATACGTACGCAGAGCTTTATAAATCTGACGAAAAGATTGCATATGCATATTTCTGACTTTGTGCGTACACACAGTTTTGGTCGTAAAGTTTTATAGTATGTGGCCCCAGGTGTCATCTGTCATAAACCAGAGCCTGTGGGGCGTACAACTGTTCCGGCTGATGACGTCTGATATGTGTATAAATATGAGACGTCTGATATGTGTATAAATATGAGATGTACGATTGATTTCTTGGGTTTGTTGCAATAAACCACTCCAATTCTCGGTGCATAAGTCTGTTTTTTAGCCCCCTGAGACACGACAGTCCTCCATGACGTCTTCTCACATAAAGGGTCACATTTATCTTAATTTTCTGGTCCCAATCTCAGCTTTGTATAGTCTCTAATAGGCTTGTAAAATAAAATGTCGGTGAAGTGAAATTACTGTTTGACTATGAGTAGATACATTGCCATTAAGGTGAGGTGAGTTGTTTATATTTAACCACTAGATGGCAGAGCAACTTTAGGCTATGTTATTACAATCCAGCATGACTCTAGCAGCTGCTTTATCCTATGCACACTTGAATTTACTCTGAGATTGGAAAACAATAGTTGAAGTGACGCATGAAGTAGTAATAGTAGCTTTATTATCGTTATTAGATTAGATTAGATTAGATTAGATTAGATTAGAAAAACGTTATTAATCCCCTAGAGGGGAAACTCATTTGCCACCAAACAGCTCATACATTCAACAATACGGACAATACAATCAAGTAAATAAATAAATAAAACACATTATAAACTTGATCTACAGCAATGGATCAGAGCAACATCTAAAACTGTTGAAGAACAGAGAAGAGCACATTTAAGACACTTAAAAACAATTTAAGACATCAATAAAACTTGCAATATGCAATATAAAAAGGTGCAAACACAGCAAACAGCAGCAATGCTCGTTGTAACAGTAGGCCATATGTAAATAATTGAAACAATTTAAGGCACACTTTGATATTATTACACAAAAAGAGTTTTGATTTGTAGTCCTCCAGGCAGTGTGTTTGTGGGTGAGTGGGATCAGGCCATGTTCATTAGTTTTACAGCTTGGGGGAGGAAGCTGTTTTTCATTCTTGACATTCAAACATTACTTTTCATTCACTATATGTGCTACATTTTTCAGCGCATATTTTAACATGGATATTACAAAAGAAAATGACACAGCAAAGAGCTTTAATTATTCTTAGGATGAAAATGAGGTTAGGGAGCATATAACCCCATCTCTATCAACATGACCGCTCTGAAGCGCTCTTGAGCAGACGCTCCAGTGCGCATGTCATACCGTGTGTACGCGCTGGGGGCGCTATTGGACTGCACTGTTGTGTCCCCCCTCCTGGACCTCTCAGTCTGAGAAAGTTTTCCATGAAGGGATGGTGGAGGTGATTACCAACCGCTAGCGGAGAGAGAGAGAGGAGGGCTGAGCCTTGAAGCTGCTGGGGAACTTGAAGAGCAGGGGGAGGAGGAGAAGAAGGATTGATATAACAAGAGCTGTCGATGCACAGCGCAATTCTCACTCACTCCAAGTCTTTGAACCAAGACCGATAAAGGGGAGCGGGCTTTCCATTCATTTCGAGCGCACGCAACTTTTCTTGTGTGGCACTAAAGCGTAACGATTAACCAGATATTACTACAGTGTTTTTTTTATGTTTTAATTTTTTTTGTAAAAGTGAAATACGAGACATCAGCAGAACAGAAACGTTTACGAGACCTCCGAGTTTGGGAAGTTTTGTTTCCAGTAGAATTGCATGACATTTCTTTAAAGGACTTGTGAGTCTGACAGAGTTTCTTCACATACCGCGTGGTGTGGGATTTGGAGCTGAAACGGGGAGTTCTCAAATGCAAAAGTACATGTATGAGAAAGCAATGGCACAAGAGACAAGAAACGGAGGAACCTCTACGTTAAACAACAACAATGGTGTTGACAACAGCAAGAAGAAACTGCTTATAGCGCTGGACATCTTCTGTCTTCTTCTTGGTAAGTTTATACATAAGTTTAGACTAAATATTCCACCCTGTTATAATTTGAAATGTTTACTGGTTGGGTCACACATCAGCTGATTGGACTGGGGGGATAATTCAGACACTTTGCGTATTGTATTCACACTAAATAAATTGTAACAGTAAATAAGTTAAACTGGCGCGCTTTCTAATGATTGGCAATAAAAGCCTTATCGTTTTAAAAGTATTGCCTTTTTATCTGCAGCCACAAGACAACTTAATCTGCAACATCCCCTTATCATCCAGCTCCACCTCACCACCCCATGCCAGAGAGGCACTGAACTAAACACTGGCTACGCTCAACACAAAACTGTTCTGACATCTATCAAATAAGACCGCACAATGAAATCAACTAGGCGACATGTGTATTGACCCATTCATAAGTATATAATAAAGCGGGTTGTAACAAAACAACATCAATTTTTCTGACACACTGATTGACTGACACACATATGGTTGCTCCCAGCTGATGTTGTCATCACATAATATATTGATCATGTCAAAAGTCCGCGCAGCATCACTGTGCTTCTGTAGCCTGCCAACATGCCTGGGGCATTAATGTTTTGAAGTGTTGTAACCTGCCCTTTTACTGCCCTTTAAATAGCCCACAACACCCCTCCTGTGCCCCACCACCTTGTTCATCTAACCCTAAAGCTCCAGAGGTGCAACTCCAAAAAGAGCTGTCCATACATAGATTTTACTGAGGTAAAAAAATCGAAGTCTAATTACGATATTGATGTGTGTATGATGAAAGTGTCAGTGAAGCCGAGGTGGTGGTCTTTACTCCTCTGATTTGCTCTAACAGGCAACTTGTTTGTGATGTAGAGTTTGTGTGTTAGTCCCAACTTGTTATTCTACAAGCGTCCCATCCACATTCAGACCCACATACACACACATCAGTTATGTGTGTGTTGCTTTGATAGCTGGTTTGTTTTTGGCTGTTGTCACTGTAGCCCAGTCCTTTTACTTTTCTAGCGCCAGTGGCCCCCCTTTCTTTTCTCTCTGTTTTCAATCCCCCCGTCTCTCCTTTCTCTCTTTTAGAAAAGGATTATGGGAGTTGTGCTTAACTTCTACACATTCTCTCCCAGAACCCTGCAAATCCCTGGCCAGCTGCCCCTGATCACTTGAAATTGCTTTCTCTCTCCCTTGCTGTCTCCAACTCTCTATCGAGCCCTCTTTCTCGCTCTCTGTCCAGGGGAATGCGTGGAATAATTGCTTAAGCATGTGTTGTGGCAGGGGGAATGCCTCTCCAATCTAATAGGGAGAGATGGAGAAACGGGACCCGTGGCTGACCAGGCATTAGGGGAGCAGGTGGGAGCCTCACCAACAGCTCCATGGAAAAACTGAAGCATCACCAGTAGTAACTAAATGTGACATTGCCACACAGGAGCAGAATTTTATTGCCCGAGATGTTACAAATGGTGCAGATTAACTCCACATTCTCCTACGCAGTGTGTAGAAGATCTGCTTCACAGACAAAAAGTTTTCCAGTGGGTTTATATTGGTTTTCTTATTAAAGAACCTCAGACAGAGATAGGCTGTTTTATCTGCACTCATATAAATGTAGATGAGTTTTTAGCCCATGTGGAGTGAATTTCCTGCGTAAACCAACTTCCGTCAGTGGTAAAAAAATTAAAAAAAAAGAAGAAGGCATTACAGTCAAGTCTTAACCATGTAAGGAGAGCACACACACATATGCATGTAAACGCACACAAACGCACAAACATGCAGATACACACAGACACAAATGGTCACACGCATTCTCCTTTGTCATGCTAAACACAATCTGGCTGTCCTGTGATGATTGGTTGGCCCACTTTAGTGGTTTGTAGGGGTGGGGGGGGGGGGGGTACACATGGGGGGGTTCATCAGTGGGTGGGGGGGACAAGGGGGTTAAAAGAGGGAAGGAGAAAGACCAGGAGAAAGGGGGGTTATCAGGGGGTCCTGAATGAGGAATGTGGGTGTGTAGAGGGCTCAGAAGAATGCATGATCTTGAATGGGCTTTGTTCTGTGTATGTGTGTGTGTGTGTGTATCAGTGAGGGAAAAGAAAGACATAGTATACACCATACAACTAGTTAATGCATAAATATCTCGTTACCTTTAATTAGTTCCTATCTGCCAGCTGGTGCTGGTGGTCACACACGGACACCTTTCCATACATTGCCAGTGTGCCCCACAGTCGCACACCCTCAGGCATGGCTAATGATTCTGTTTGCATAAAAGACATCTGAGGCCATCCATAATCACACACATGGGGACAGGACATGCACACACCAACACACATGTACAAACTAAAAAAGGGTCCCTTCCTTTTGTTGCTTCTGGTAATCAAAGCTAATGATGCATAAATACAGCAGGATCGGGACAGGGAAGAATAACCGCACACACATGCACACACAATCACCCGGCACTCCGCCTCTGAGACCAGAGTTACAGCGTGCGCTTTTGGCAGCTGAGTTCAAGCATCATCTGCTGATTTCACCTTGGCTCGGGTTCCACTGTTACTGAGCAGCCGAGCTGATTTAGAAACACTATAAGGAGCTCACACAAACACTGTACACTATAAATATACAAACTACACCGCAGACTGTTGAATTTCATTCTTCTCTGTCTCGCATGCTCTCCTGAACATGGCTGCACATGACCCGATACCCTGCTATCATCCAGTTTAAAATGGGTGTTTATTGTGAAAACACTCTGTGAAGAGACACCGACTTGAACTTTGCGGAAACCATACCTCTAAAAGTAGCCTCACCGAAAGACTGATTCACTTTTACACAATGCACAATGTGTGTTTGCCTCTGTGTGTTTATTAGTGTGAGTGAGGATGCGAGGGATGGACCATTCAGAGTTTAAACTTAAAAAAAAAAAAAAGAATATGAACATGGATTATCCAGGATTGGCTTCATAACTTAACTTTCAGTCCTGCAGGCTGGTTTTAACAGCACCAGAAGGGATGTTGCTATAGAGACCAATTACTAATTTATTAGACAGAGGATTGTGTAATATCTCAAAACTTCAATCTACGTTTACTAAAAGCCTTTTTCCATCAGCATCTCACAATTCTTGCGATTTGTTTTTATCTGTGATACAGTCAGGTGTTCAGTGACGTGATTTTCCATGATTTGATGACAGGCAGATTGTTATTAGCAGCATAGGAGTGAAACCTTTTGCTCCCCAGGAATCAGCTTCATAACTGACCCTGGAGTATTAACCCTATATGGCTCTAGCCCACTCCTGCCTCCCCCATTAGCTGCTATAGCATTACAGCAGTCAGTCACACAGCCCCTCATTAAAGCTGGAGAGGTTTAACCTCTACCTCTCCAGGCCTTAGCCACTTCAATCCTAAGCCACTCTACAAATATTTCCCAGAATTTCTCAAATTCTTCATCTGACTGCAGTACCGTGGCCAAAGACTCTTGATGTGACATCTGGTACAGTTTTGTGAGCAAGTGAACCAGGGGGCATCGTGTGTGTGTGTGTGTGTGTGTTTGTGTGTGTGTGTGCGTGTGTGTATAGCTCAGGAAAGGGTGGGAAACGGAAAGGTAGTGTCGGTCAGAGGTAGGTGTGGTTGTGAAATGAAATCCTGTCCATTTTTTGCTGCACAGCCCATTTCCATTCTTCCCCCCCTCTTCCTTCCCTCCCTTCGCCCTCCCCACTTAAGCCGGTCATCCCTCTTCTTGACTTCATGTATATCAATAACGAACCCAGAAATAACATGACAGAGCATTAGAAGAAAACGCCTTGAACCCTAAAAAAGAACAGATTAGTTAAGATGTTGTGAGTAGTTATAGTTGAGTACAATTCAATATTTCGTATAATGTACCAAAGAAACCACATTTAAATGTAAGGGAGTTTTTTAATACCTCAGAGAATCATTCTGACAAGGGATTAGTAGTTTCTGCCAAATGTCAAGTGGAAAACTGTAATCAAACAGAATGTGGGAGGGCCTCGCACACAAACCCAAACACAGGCTCACATCCAAAGCTGTTGACCTTAATCTCAGGTCAAATATTCCCACGGGTTTCTGAATGAGTCTATCTGTGCAGAGGCAGCAGTCGACTGAGAAGAGCAGTGCACGGGAGTACCTGTGGCTAGATTTTTATAGATACATAAAAAGAGCAAGAGATAGAGCTAAATGCCTGCAGGTGCACACTAATGCTGTTAGACTTTCTATTCCCACCCAAAAGCATTTATTTTTCCATAATCTGCCATGTCAAGCTTCACTAATTTGGCTGTTTGAACAGTCAGCAGAAGTTGTCAAGCTCCCAGAGGGACCATGCTAAGATCTGGTGAGGAGAAGAATTGAAGATATATGGTTTTTTTGTGAGTGTTTCAGTCCCAATGTTGATGCTCCTTGTCAGTCCATTCTTCTGTTTGGCAGATAAGGTCAAAGGTCAAGCAGAAAATAGACCCATATAGGACAAGTGCCTGCAGTGCTCTCTGTATGACATTTCCTGCACTCAAACACTGCCGTGGGCTTGGTACAGACATTCAATGGACACAGAGAATATGTAACATCAATCTGAGCATTCACATAATGTTACCTCATGAGTAGCCTATGGAGAGTCATTGTGTGTGTGGTATTTACAGTGTGATTACATCAGTGTATGTATGCCTTTGTGTTATCTATGGCTTTAGGGAGCAACGTGTGGTGAGTTGTGGTGTGCGTTTTATGGCTGCAGGACAAGGCGAGGCCAGGCCTATTTAGAAGGTGAGGGGTGTCCTCTGGCAAGAGAGCATCATTTTGTTATGTAACAGATAGAAGATCAGCAGATGCTCTTGACAACAGTCATGGCCATGGGGCTACTGGCCCTCCAAGAATGTACGTCATTTTATGCATTTTTGTGTGGAGGTATATTTTTGTATGTGTCGTGATGGAGAGTAGTGGTGGTTTTGTGGCAAGACTGGTTTGTGTGTCACATTCCAGCCTGTCGTTGTGACATGTGGCTGGTTTCTGCTGGTGCAGGAGTTAAATAACAAACCCCTGGGGTTTGTGTCTGTGCAGGGTTGCTATTAGAGGTGTGTGGGTGTGAGCATGTGCATGTGTGTCCTGTGGGGTTTATGAGGGAGAGGGAGTGCCCAGAGCTGTCATTATATGGACTCTACAGCCTTAAGGGTAAAATGTCTGTTTATGTGTATGCTTATGTCTGCAATGTGTGTGTGTGTGTGTGTGTGTGTGTGTGTGTGTGTGTGTGTGTGTGTGTGTGTGTGTGTGTGTGTGTGTGTGTGTGTGTGTGTGTGTGTGTGTGAGTGAGTGGGTATTATGCATGATGCATCTGTGGCTCCTTTTGTGTGTGTGTCTTGTCCCATGTGGTTCCCGTGGGCAAGCTGTAGGCATCAGGGTTATTGATGTGACTGTTTCTTTGTGCTGGTATAGAAACCAGACACACTCATCTCTTTTAACTCCTTAATCAGGGTCTCCATCTAAGCAAACAATTAAATTGCACAATAAAACAAAGACTCAATTTTGGCAACAGTTGAGCAACAGCTTGTAGTTTACACTTTGACTACAATAGTGTAGTGAAGTCCCTCCTGTCTCTCTCCACGCTCTCATCTATGATTATATCCTTCTCAGGTAAACACCCTTTAAATGCTTATTTAGATAAACCAGGATTACTGGGCAGCTCCCTACCATAAACTTTTGTTAGCAGTCATTCCTGTGTGTGTTTAGGTGTTTAAGTGTGTTTGATTTTGCATTGCGTGTTGTAAATGAACATTTTGTAGCATTCTGTGTGTGGTCACTAAGCTCATTCATAAACATCTGATTATCCTTAACATCCATCAAAATGTGAACTCTGAGGTTTGCACAGTTGTTGTACTTTATTCATCCGAATTTCTGTCTTTTTAGGTTACATGCAGTTCTGTTAGTTACAACTGGATCAGCTTGCCTCTCTGAGTGCTAGCACTTTAATATAAATGAGAGCAGAGGCAGTAGATGATCTTAAACAGCAGTGTTTCATCATAGCAGGCAGGCTGAGAGTTGCAGGCCTCATTACATCTCTCTGTTACACCACACTGTCCTTGCCCGGGCCTCCTCCCTGCTGTTACACAGGCCTCTCTGTCTGTCACTTTCTCTTACTACATTGCCCACTACAATCCTCTGTATTTGTGTGTGCACATGCTGTGTGCATCCAGAGATGGGGGGTTGGGGGTCAGGGAGATTTCACTGAGAACAATACCCCTTTTGATGCATCTCAGCGCTCTTTGTTTCGTTAACGAGGACCAATAGGCCGGTGGCAGACAGAAGGAGGATGAAATGGAGGGAGGGAAAAAGTGAATGAGGTAGAGATGAGAGAGTGAGAGACCCTCCTCACAGAGCACTCAATGCCTCTTGATTATCTGTCAGTGGTTTATGGCTGTTGCTGCTTCTAGCTGTATTGTTAGCTGCGTTGTGGGCTGTAGTGCTTATCTGCTCAGCTGTGGCCAGTGCAGAAGAGTAATCAGCTCAGCATCTTTATTGGAGAAGGCCTTATCTGTGCTGCAGCCACTGAGCTCTATCCTGTTTACATACAAAGAAGAGGCTGGACTAAAGAGGATCTTCTGCTACAACTAAACATCATGCAGAACATTGACACTGTAGCTCTAGTTTAACACCTATTGTCTCTGGTGAAACACAGTCCATGATGTACACTGAGGTGTAAAATATATTGAAAGAGCAGATGAGGGAAAAGGAGTGCAAGACATGAGGAATGTAATGATTGAAGTTTTAGGAGCATTATCCAGACAGAGGCGTCAAGTTTCAAAGACTCCACAGCCCTCTTCTCTGCAGCCAGGCTTTTGTCCCAGGGGGTAATAATGCCATTATGGCAACAACAGAGGAACGCCCAGCCAGCCACCCAACCAACCAGCCAAAGCCTGATTTGGCCCCTGGGCACTGCTCAAGTTTCCCTTCACTGGAGCAGCTGTGCGTCCATCCTCCTCTTTCAATTGACAGTGCAGCCAAGCATGAGGAAAGTCTTGATAGTTGTAACTGATCTTTTTAAAACACATTATAAATATCCTCTACTTGCTAATGTGGACCAGAGTTGATTTCCCACAAAACGGTGTCGAATCCATCATCTCTTCAAATGTACCTACAGCAACAAGCCAACAGCAACAAGGGACCAATAGCTATGAGCCCCTCATTCAGAGGCTGTCCTCACAGGTGCCTGCTGGTAAAAGTCCCCTAGAGAGTGTCCCGACAGATGCCTGTGTGTAAAAGGCATTTATTCCTCTGAATAAAATCTCTCTGAGTAAGCACATGCTTCAGCCAGCGGCCCCCCGGTCACCGCAGCATTCACACAGAGGGGGAAAAAGGACAGGGATTCACTCTGTACACCGCTCTGCTGACCTCAGCCACTCCTGTGTGTGTGTCTGTGTGTTTGTGTTTGTGTATTTGTGAACTTTGTACATGTGTGAGACACATCAGCAGCTTGTGGAAACAAAGAATTGATATCTAGAGCCAAACATCTGTATCAGTATACATGTGTCCATGTTCAAGCCTGTTTTAAATGTAAAAAACAGCAATTATGCGTATGAATAAATCGTGGGTGTGTTTTTTCTTTTTTTCAAAGCCGTGTTTATTTATTTGGATTGCGAGATCATTTTTTAATCCGTTTGTGGTTGACAACTTGAAAATGTTTGAGAAAGGCCTTGCTGAAGTTGCCAGTGGAACCACAGTAATCCACTTTAACACCCACATCACCACACACACACACAGGCACACACAGATATAAAAGGCTGTGCTGCAGTGACATTTGTACCCTGCTCTTGTGCATTACAGTATAATCCTACAACTATGTCACATCCCTCACCTTTGACCCTTGGCCCTGTAGCTACTTCCAGAGTCTGTCAAGAACCTCAGCTAACCTATGCACTCTATTCCCAAATGTCTGGAAGGCCACACATACTCTTTCTCATGGCTTTAGTGACCTAAAGATAAAGTTAACTGTGTGGGCTCACAGCACTGTGTAGTGTTGGATGTGTGACAAATTTTATAACATCCAAGGCATCTGCTTGGGCGGCTGTATTTAAAACCTCAGAGGTCAAAGCAGAGCAGTGTTTTAGTTGAATGCTGATGAATGACCATGTGTGTGTGACCTCCTTAGATGTGACGATGCATATTAAAACAACCTCTTTTGCTAAAGATGCAAACCCATTGGGTTAGTATTAATAGATAGAAGGCTTTGATATTATACACAAAGACTCATTAAAATGTACCATGTGTACCATATCTCCATAGAAACCTTCCTAAATGATGATGTCCATACACTCTTGCCAAAGAACCGGCTTCCTTCTCACCTGCCTGCGTTTTTGGCAGAACAATGTTCACCAACAAGTGGACCTGGCACTGAGCCTCTCATTCTCTCTGATGCCTGCGTCTTATCAGATACACACAAACAGCACGCACGCTCTCACAGTTCGCACACACAAGGCGCCAGCTAATCTCTCTCTCACACACAAACACATTTATATATCCCCTCGAGATTGCACACAGACATACACACTCCACAACCGCACTGTGACTTGTAGCTGGAAGACGGCATTCATTCAAACTAATGGACTAGAGAGACCCTGCAAATGCAAGTAATTGAATAAAGATACTCCCTCCCTCCCTGTCTCTCTTTTTCTCTCTCTCTCGCTCTCTCTCTCTCTCTCTCTCTCTCTCTCTCTCTCTCTCTCTCTCTCTCTCTCTCTCTGTCTCTCTTTCTCTCTCTCTCTCACACACACACACACACACACAGTCACACACGTATTGAATGACCACAATACAATATCCATATGTACTTCTTTTTATTGATGTAGGGCACTATGGAGGCTCCTTTAGCGACACAGGTTATGTTGCAGGGTGTGTATGGAACTGATAAAAGTATGTCAGGCGTTTCCTCAAGAGACTGGGATAGGCCTGAAATAGACAAGTGAAGGTAATGGATCTGTGCACATCTCCCTGTCACACAAGCACACGCACACTCACACACATTCACAGATCAAGTTATTCTTTGGTTTGTGGCAAGAAATGTCTGGTCACTAATATGCATTGTTCTGTAAAGGGGTTAAAAGGCTTAAATACTCTCTTATAAACACTACATTTCAAATTATATATTTTTTTAATATTGCTTAACGCTTAAGTAAATTAGCTTGTAGAGTTAGCAATCAATAATTTAGTCTATACAATAAAATAGTGAAAAATGGCCCTTGGGTCTTAAAATTGTTTGTTTTGTCCAATTTACAGTACAAAACACAAAGATATGTTTACAACATAAAAAACCGAGAAAAGAAGCAAATTCACACATCGAAGAATCAGGAAACAAAAATATTCAGCATGTATGCTTAATAAGTGACAGAAATTATTAATCAATTATCAAAGTTGTGGTTCATTTTATGTCCATTTTTTTTCTTTTAAAAGAAACATTTTCACAAGTAGTCATGCAAGAACTTTGGATAAATAATGTTGGTCAAATGTAAATCAGATCAAACAATAAGTAAACAAGGTTACACATCTAATAAGACATTTTAGATTTTCTGTGATGAGGACATATTTTCAGAGTGTACTAAAATGCAGTGATACACAGCCTTGTTTAAAGCTGAGCTGAACCACCGATTCTCAAACAGTCATCGAATCCGTAGCAGAGCATTGAGAAAACTCTGAAAAGAAAAAATTTGAATGATTGCCTGGCTAGTCTATGGAGTCAAGACCCCTCAGCCTCCACCCTTTTAAGCTTTCCTCTGAATTGTCCTTTCTCTCCTTCTCAAGACGGGTCACACGGCATGTTTGAGAGACAGGAGGAGGAAATCCTCCATTAGAGCAGACCACAATACCTCTTCCTTTACCCCTCTCCGCCTCCCATTCACCTCTCACATTCACTGTTGACACTCGCTCACTATTATCACGATATCATTCTAATTCTGCCCCTGAAAGCCATGAAGCCCATTAAAATGTCAATAGAGGTCCAGAAGGATGAGAGCGATGAGAGTGACAGAACGGGAAACTTGCCACTATAGTCTCTACAAACACACAGGTGTTGCTCTACACGGACATTAGCGCTATGTCAAAGGGAATTAACCTTTTGAGCGACGCAGAGCTTTAGCTGCCATAAGAATAGCTATTGTTTCCTGTTCTGGCAAGTACAGTCGGTCTTAAGATGAGAGAGAATAATTGGACTGATCCTAACCCCTGCAGGACAGATGAACTTTGGACTTTATATTAATAAAGACTGCTAATATGTGAAAAACATTTAAATGCAAATTCCAATACAGTCGTGAGCCAATGAAAGAAACACATTTGTTTGTTTACATCTGTAGGAAATACCGAATCAGACCTGAAGGAGACTCGCTATGTGAGTTAGACCTGCTAATCTAGCCGCTCACTCGCTGTACCAAATTTAACTCCAAAGCCAATCAAAAAAAGACGCCAGTTGGATAATCTTGTTTACACACACGCAAATGCATACAAACACACTTACATGCACATACATACCAAGCCCCAAAAAGCGCATACACACTACACATAAACACACACATACACATATTCTGCTGGGATTTCTAGCAGGCAGTGGAATGTGAACATGTGAGTGGATTGAAAATGAGTACGGCGCACGCACACACACACACACACACACACACACACACACACACACACACACACACAACACACACACACACACACACACACACACTAAAAGGCCCTGCCATGACCTCTGCATATAAACACCTATTCAACCAACCAAAGAAATACCTCTCTCATTCTCTCTTCATTCATTCACACACACACTTACACACGCTTACACACTCCCTCTCTCTCTCTCTCTCTCCATCTGACTTGAGGTGAGTAATCTTTAGTGGTCTGCAGAGAGAAATGCATGACAGGATCTGATAAGACAAATAGAACTATTCCCCAACTCTCCAAGCCACCCACTTAGGATGTGTTTTTTTTCTTTTTTTGGCTGCATTCGCCATACTTTCTGGCCCTCCTTCTCTCTTTCCCTTTCTCTCCAACAAGGGGTTTTTTTAAGCCCCAGTTATTCTTGGGCGCCTGTTTGTGCAGTTTAAAAGCAGCTCAGTGGCTTGATGGCTCATCAGGCTCATTAGTCCCAAAGAACACAAAACACACAACCGCTCTGTCACGGCGGAAACATAAAACCAAAGGAGGAAAACAGGTTGAAATAACTGCAAAAGTTGGACATGTAGTTTTCTCTGTGTCAGTAGTGGAAGCCAGGCAAGACTGTTTGTAAGCAGTAAAGCTGCCTCTCCCCTTTGTTAGTGAAGATGTGAAAATCTCAGGCATCGCTGACTGTTACTGACCTCATGACAGCTTGTAAAATAGTTGTTTTTTAATTCACTGGTGCACTGCAGGCCTTTTGCCCACAGCCCAGCCCACTTCTTTCTATTTCTCCCCTCTCTTTTTTTTAATGTCTCCCTCTTCTGACACTTCCCCATGTCTCTCTTCCTCTCTCTCCGGGTCAATAGGCGCTGTGAGGGTCACCCTCTCTTTACCCCTTTAGCATAAAAGAGGTCATATTTCCTCACACCGACATGGCACAGATGGGCTGCAGGGTTTGTGCAGGAGTGTGTTTTAGTTTGTGATGTTCATGGACTGACTGTGGTATGAGGAGAATGCCCACAGACTGGGCTGTTTTCAGGGAGATGGCATGGTGGGCAGCACAAAACAGTCTGGCATCTCAAGGCTGGGCAGCTGAGAGGGAAAGGCAGCATGTGGACAGAGAGGCTTTCATAAATTCTCAATAGATAGTGTTGAGGTGCTCAATCTCTCGCTCTCGCTTCCCTTTTACAGTTATTTAGCTGATGGACTCCCTGAGTTTCCCATGCTGCTCTCCGATCGATTTTAGCCGTTAAGCACTGGTTAGCATGTATGTGTGTTTGTGTTTCCCATGTCTGTTATGCCCATGACCTCCATTCAATTCTGCTCATTTGCATATGAATGCCCCTTCCAGAAGTAGGCCAGAGTGAAGGGAAGGAGAAGGAGGAGAAAATGGGAAAAGCAGAGCAGGGACTTGAGTGAGAGAAAGCATGATCCGATTTTTAAAACTTTTTTTTTTTTCTCCAGCCAAGTGTTTACCCAACAGAACTCTGTTTGTGCACGGACTTACCGCATGGGGGTTCTCACTGTGTTTAAGGTATTAAACTGTAGCCAAGTTCACTGGGGCATTAAGCTGAAAGACTCACATGAACACAGACGCATATCTGCACCAGAATCCACTCGTCTCAAGTCATGTTGATTATCCTGCCCTAATTCTGTGTGAACAGGCTCACCCAAAGCCGGCCCTACCTGTTGTATGGACAGTGTGGTTCTTAAACACCACCAAAGCCCGGCCCAGCCCTGTGTGGGCCCACCAGCAGCCTTGGCGCTGCACCCTGTTTGTGCAGGTGCCTGCCTCAGTGACCATCCCATCTGCTGCCCTCTGCCAACCACTAAAGAGAGAGACAGGGAAGAGGGAGACGGCTTGCCTCATTTACACTGAGACAGCAAAACAATAGAGAAATGCCTACATCTCCTTAAGCCATTTTATGGTTCTGTTATGCTCAGATGAGAAGAGGAAGGGTGTGGGCCAGCAAGATTCACAAGCTTTGAAGCTCATTCTCGACCCTGACGATAAGCAGTTAGCTAACAGTCAAACTTCAAGGACCATTTAGTAGCAGCTCTGGAGCTTCATATCATATCATGATCTTAATCAACATTTTGAGTTACTGCAGCCATAACCCAGCAACACCATCACATTGTTTAATGTTAAGAATGAAAAAACTGAGAAAAATAGATCATGTTTCCAGTTGAGTCACATTAGTGTGGACATAGCCTAAATGTCCACTCACTGGTCAGGTAGACACCTGAGACAACATGTTCTTTTTTCAAGTGGGAGTACATGTCACTGAGTCAAGGAGCCTGAGAGCCTTTAGTGCGTATCTGCATAAGAAAGTCATTTTGAGGTTTTTAAGAATGTACACATTCACACAAGCGGTTACTGGTGAGTGCTGTGTTTTTCAGGACAGACCTGTAACACAATCTCCGTCTCGCCTTACTAGTGAGACGACAGCCGTGGTTCTTGGCAGCATTAGGAACGTTCATGAGTGGATCTCTGACTTTGACCCAAATGTCAAAATTCCCTGTGATGTGAACTAACCACATGAACCACATGCGGTAATACTTTCTATACACTACGATGTTGAATGTATATGTTGGTGTCTCCCTGTGTGTTTATCTTCAGGACGCCTTCATGTCTTGAGCTCCCTCTATTTATGAGCTACTACAGTCGTACAAACGCCAAACATGCTCTCATGCAAAAAAATGTTCCAGAGTTGGGTGGGCTTAGTTTTGTTTTCCTTGGTTTTCACACATTTTAAAATGCCTTAAGGGAAACTCCGAAAGTTCCAGCCAGAGTTTGCACGCCTGTGTTTGTATTCCTTTGATTTGTAGATATGTGTTTATTTTCCCTTTGTCAGGACAGAATGTGGTTTTGTAAGCTTGACCAACCAAGCTTGTAGCACTTGGCCTGTTTGTCCATTTGTTTTTGAGGCAATTCAACAAAGATCCTTAATATTGAGAACAGTTTACATCAAATATGACATTTCAGTGTCTCTCTACCTGGATTTGCACCTTCTTTCTCTGCGATCAATATCACTAAACTCCTCACATTGTAATGACATAGTCCCTGTGTTACTTTTGTCTCCAATAATGGACCCCCAGCCCTGAATGGCAGCATGTATTTGCTCTGTCAGGAGAGGGGGGGGATCCCCTGATACTAAAGGATAAACCTCAGTCCTCTATAGTTGGGTGTCATAGTCTGTGTCAACAGGAGCAGCAGGAGAGGGCTTGCTGGGTAAACAGCTTGTTAGCATGAGCTAAAGCACACCTGTGGAGGTTAATGTGTTCTCTTAATGTTTTTTTTCTTCTTCAGGTTACAGGTAAGTGGAGTATGTAATACAGTTTATGATTCGAAGTAGAAGGTGTGCCTGTGAGTGAACTTATGTATGTGTGTGCGCTTGGGTTTATCCATCCATCCATCTGTGCGTGTGTGTGTGTATGTGTGTGTGTAGCTATGCTGCCCAGCCTGGTTCTCCACCGAGCCTCTGTTCGTCCATACCAGAGGGGTCTCTACTGCAGTGACTCCAGCTTGAACTACCCCTACAAGAAGAGCACTGTCTCCTCCTCGGTGCTCACTTCTGTTGGGTTGACACTGCCTGCGGTGTCCGTAAGTCCCCCGCCCACAATGAGCACTCTGCCTTGGGGAACACTGAGGGCAGAAACAGGGAGGGCTGGAGGTTCATTATGGTGACTGTGAAGGAGTGACGGCGCTACATGAGATCTAGTAAAGTTAGGAAAAGTTTATATAATGTTAATCTTGAGTCATAGTTTGTAATTTATGGTGTCAGTCGCATCCTATTTTGGAAATCTGTCACTCCTTTGCTACATTGCCAATACATGACATCCTTAAGCCACCCATTTCTGCCAGATCCCATGATCCCCTGGTGCTAGTGTGCTCCTTGTGCCCCCCCCCCCCCCCCCCCCCCGTTCTCTCCTGTTTATGTCTGTGTCACTGACCTGGTGCTTTTATGCTTTCTCTCTTCTCTCCCTCTTCCTGTCTTTCTCTCTCTCCCTGCTCCGCTCTCTCTTTGTGTCTTTTGTAGCTAGCCTGCCTTTCCTGATCATTGAGACTAGCACCATAAAGCCGTACCAGCGCGGGTTTTACTGTTCGGACGAGTCCATCCGCTACCCCCAAAAAGCCGGAGACACCATTAGCGATGCCATGCTTTGTGGTGTTGGCATTCTTATTGCCATCATCTCTGTAAGTCGACCTCCACACGTCCCTCTGTTTTCTGCTTTTACTCAAATTTAAAGTAACTTCTTTTTTTTTCAACTCTTAAATATCTAATCTAAGTCCAACATAGCCTTACTAACATAGACTCTAACTTGAAAATTAGTATCAGATATCCCTTAATCAAAAAGTTTGAGTGATTTCTTATCATGCAGTATTTTCTAAAATACTCCAGTCTTTTTCTCTAAATGTGCTTTATATGTCTTCCCCCTTCCATTCTATAATGTTTTCTTCATCATACTTTATTCTCCCGTATCAACTTTGAGTCATTCATGTTTTTTTATTACTTAAAATGCCCCCCCAAGTGACATTCAGAAGTGTGTGTTTGTGTGTGTGTGCTGACGCATGCATGCCAAAGACCAAAGAGATTTTATGAGCTCCTGGTTCATTCTCAAGCCTCCCACTGGTATCCCTGCACCCTGGCTCCATGCCCCCAGTGCCCTGCACATTAGTCGGGGTGAATATGTCAGTGCTCTCTCCCATGCTTTACTGATAGCCTGAGGAGGTTCACCAGTTAACGACAGCATGAAGTCTTCTTTCCATGATTAGACTCCTGCTCCACTGAGGGAATGGCTCTAGTGTATTGCCAGCAGAGTGGGGGTCAGGGTTAGTGGAAACATGTCATAATGACATTTGGTGGGGTATGTGTATGTCAATTAGAGCCACGTGGTTAGGCTAGATGATCTTTACAGCCCCCAGACTCTGTGGCACAGCCCCCTCATAAGTTCCCAGACTGAGACGTCGCTTCACCTCCATCTCCTCACCATCAGTGTGGTGGGCACACACCCACACATATATACACACTCACTGTACCAGCTCAGCTCTTCTGCTTATTGGAACCAGGAGGCTGTGCTTGGGTTAGTTAGTCCCCTTACATGTTCACGTGTGGGCAAAGCTGGCGTGTCTCACACAGCTGTGTTCCATTAGTGGCGTCTACTGCCATGCCGACACCATTCCTTTAACGCGCACACTCACTCATGCAGGCGCACACACACACCCTCCAAACATACCGTATAAGCACACATATACATGCACTGGTAGCAAATTCCAGTTGGGCCCGTTGTTTATCTCCACTGCAAAGGAAATCCCAACAGTCCTGCTGGTCAGACGTATCCATGTCTGACAGGCCATGTATCCACTATGAGAAACAGAGTGAGCAATAGCGAAATAGAGTCCTATAAGCATACACATTGACGATCCAAATAAACCAATCAGGCATCTGCTCTGATCAGAAATGCCCGCTGTGTCTGTCTGCACTCAGACAACCAGACACATACGAAAAAAACAAGATGAGGTGATAGAGAAGAGGTTTGAATGCAAATGTGGACAACTCAAATAAATGTCTCGGGTCTGTATCAGCCCCCTGTGGTTCTTATCTCCAGCTTTCATCAGAGCAACTCATTGACAATAGCGCACAAACACTCACACAATAATACACCACCATGTTTATTTGTTCTGGCTGTGAGCCTGCCAGCTGACCACCCATCATGCAGGATAAGTGTATTTATGAAGCCTAACAATAGACACACATAATACATGATCATACACAAATAGTACAAAGATAAGATAACCATTATTGTCCCAGTGGGAGATTTGACAAATAAATTTACAACAAAAAACAACAATAAACAACAACAAATACATAAATTGCATACTCATCTACATAAGAAAAAGTACAAACATACGGGTGTACGTATGTGCTTTAACTAGGATGTCCGGGAAACACTGTGCCAGTAGATGTGTACACATTTAGATTCTTAATGCTGTTCACATTCACAGCACTGAGATAGACAGGTAAATATTTTTCTGAGAGATTGGGTGAGAAGGTATAGAATGAAGAGTGAGGCCTTGTGTGGAAAGAGGAAGGAAAGGGAGATGTGGTTAGCGGTGGAAAGTAGCCGGTCCGTCAATCAGATGCCCCAGGTGGCACATATATGATTGACATCGCCGTGCCTCGAGGATTGACTCGGCTAAAGCCCCCTCACTGTAGATGGGGCCCAACGCTACTTGAAACCATCTGGCTGGAATACCAGAGGAGTCAGGGTTAGACCACTCCAGCTAAGCATTCAGGCAGACCATTACCCTCCTATTAGTCCATATTATAGCAAAGTCAGGTCATCCATGATTAAGATATCAACATTATATATATTATTTGTTTTCATCTTTTCTTTTTTCCATTCCACTGTGTCATTATCGCTGTCTTCATATCCCACATTGAAGACCCCATCGCCATTGATCAGAGCATCACCTCTCCTTAATAATCCCACATCACATAAAAACTGCCTGAGGGAAAGGCAGGCCATGCTCATTCTATATGTTTGTCTTTGTGTAAATCTCACTCATTTTGCCTTTCCTGTCTGTTCTTCACACATCCTCTCTCCCCCATCTGCTCCAGCTTCAATCTGCTCCAACTTCAGCCTGGAATTAAATTAGATTTCCTGCATGATACACACTCAAACATTACTGCATGGTTATCTGCATCTAAACCTACTGTATGACTCATGAATTCAGCATGGCTAGAATTTTGCACATACATGTGTTCAGTGTTATTTTCAGTGTTATATTATTATATCTTTTTTCAGATTGTGATTGGAGAATGCTACAGGATTCATCAGCTACACGTGGGAACCAAGTCCTTTGTTGGGAATCCCTACGTTTCAGCCCTGTACAAACAGGTCAGTCATTATTTGGATTGTTATATTATTATAAAACGTATACTTTATATTGTTATTCTCATAATATAGTCTAATCTAATCTAGTCTAATCATTCATGTGTGTGATTCTGCAGGTGGGTGTGTTCATCTTTGGCTGTGCCATTAGCCAGTCATTCACAGACATTGCCAAGGTGTCGGTGGGTCGTATGAGACCTCACTTCTTAGATGTGTGTAAACCTGATTTTTCCACTATCAACTGTTCCTCGGGATACATCACCGAATACACCTGCACTGGCAAAGACAGTGAAGTACAAGAGGCCAGGTTTGTATATACACAATATATGCTCAATACATTACAAATATACACGTTGTATTTTTAAAAAATATATATTTTTAAAAAGAGAAACTGACTGAGGATAATCTTTCTCTCCATAGGAAATCCTTCTTCTCAGGACACGCCTCTTTTTCAATGTATGCCATGCTCTACCTTGCTGTAAGTATCTATTAAACTCTTTTGCGCACAAAGCACAACACACTCAAATTCATGCGAGCACATGCACGCTACAAACCACAGAAACAATGGTTTACAGATTGTAGAGGAAGTTATGGGAGAAAGGTTGGGCTCTAAATTGGGGATTTGCCGCCTGAGGAAAAAACAAAACATTGTTGTTGTCAGCTTCTCCTCCTCTTCCTCTCTTCTACCCCCGCACCCAGTTTATGAAGTGTTTTATTCTCCTTTTTAAGGCCTCGAAGAGATGCATGGACACTCCACCTGTTTTTGTTAGAGCAGCTGCGTGTGCACTTCCTGTCCTCTCCCATTTCTCTCCATCTCTCCACCTGTTGTGGGTGTCTGGTGGGACTTTGCACCCTTGAGGCATTTCATGCTTCAAACAGTCTAATTACGCACACAGACAATTGTCAGCTCTTAGCTTCCCCATTCATCTCCTCCTCCCTTCCTCTATTTACACACCACAAGGTTCTACATCACTCTGCATGTTACACTAAGAGTCAGGGGAAGAGAAGAGAAGCAAGTAAATGTTTTGGGTCAGGCTAGCCTGAGCTTGGTTTCAAGGTGGTCTTGGTTCTCACGCTGGGCTGATAGTTGAAGGTCTAGTGTGCTGTTTTGTATTGTCATGCAGTGAGAGCTTGCTGTGGGTATTTCCCAGCCTCTGGGTGAACCTACAGCTGCACTCTGGTCTGAGCAAGGAAGAGGGATACAGTGAATAAAAAGCAGGGAAAAAGCATAGAGGGAAAGGAGATGTGCTGCATCCAGACCACAGAGCTGCAAGCTAGTCAGAGACCAGTGTTCCAGCTGCGGCAAGCACAGGACCATAGCCAGAGGAGGCTGGTGCAAACAGTGAAACAGAAAGAGAGAGGAGAGCGGAATGAGCGGAAGAGAGTAGGAACAGTTTGTAGTTGATGTTTTGGAATACAAAACCAGCCTGACACAAAGCCCACAAGTGGTAGCATTCCTAGTGGAAATAAGAATCTGCGGCATCTTTTGTTTTTGCCAGCTGAAAATGTTTTCATTCACAGAATCTCCCACTCACTTGAAGTATCTTTAAATAAGTAGTCTTGTAGAATTTATGGAATTTTAGATTAGACATTTCTACTCAATGGACCTTGTCAGAGAAATTCAGTTTTCAGGGTCATGAATAAAGATGTTTCCACACAGGATGCATGGAATGATTAAGCAGTTTATATTCAATCATTCTCTGTGGCATGTATAATAATGCTGAGCAGCCCCAGTTGATTCTGATTTTGTAGCAAGATGGAAAGAGGAAAAGATCTAAGTGACTTTGAAAGAGGGTTGATTGTTGGGGCACGATGATAGGAGCTTCAGTCACAAAGACTGCTCAGCTGGCTGCTGTTTCAATAGGAACAGTGACTGAAGTGATATCTGCTTGATATCTACGTGCAATCTATGCGAAAGACATTGGTACATTGGGTTATGACCATTAGTGTGATATGTAAGGAAAAACAGAAGAGCAACTTTTTCTCAGTTGACTGAGAATGTCAATGCATGATCAGACTGTAAGCAAGAACAGTCTGTAGACAATTACATAGAGATGGATATTATAGTAGGGTTGCAGTGCACAAACCCCTCATTACAAAGATGAATGCACATTGTTGAGTTCTGTGGTGCAAAAAACATAAACACTGGTCTACAGTCATGTAGAAAAAAGTGATATGGTCAGATGAGTCATCTGTTACCATATTCTCAACAAATGGGCAAAGGCATGTGTGGTGTACACCAAGAGAACAGGACAGATATGAATGTTTGACCCCTACAGTGAAGAGATCTACTGACTGTGTTATGCTGTGGGGGGCATGTTGCTGGCATGGCTTGGGTCCGCTTGCCCCCTTAGGGGGAAGAATCCCTACAAATCAATACAAGGTGGTTGTGACTGATCACGTTTATCCTATAATGAAACATTTCTAGCCTGATGAGAGTGGTCTCTTCTGTGACATTTTTAGGGGATATAAAAGAGAAATGCAACAAATCCTAATATTTGAGAAGCTATAACCATTTAATGTTTGCCATTTTTCTTGACAAACAAATAAGTCATTCAACTTTATATTCTGTCGCTTAAGTTATAAACTCACCAACTATTTATTTCTGTACCGAATGTGTTACACCGACAGTTCCCCTTTGTTGCTTGCCAGTGTGAAAGTGACATTTCAGTCGTGTGGCTGTCACCTCGTCCTCCCTCCCACAGCCCCCAGTCATCTGCTAATTGGCACTCTTTGATTTGAAGTACTTCATTTCCTGCAGAGCGTGTCTGAGTGCTGTGCCTCAACTGATGTGGTTTGAGCTTAGACTTACCAGCATATTCAGAGATGGCACACAAAAATACTGGCACGTACTCCACCGCATGCTGTACAGCTACATACCGCAGCCACAGAGAGCAAGCGCATGTGTGTGCCTCCTACTTGGCTATCTTGTGTTTTGTCTACTGTGCACAAAACATCTCCTGAGGGTTATTCATCCTACACAACCTGCTATCACTGCGGCAGATAGTTGTAAAGAACAACATGTTTGTTTGTGATATAACTGGTTTTAATCACGGCTATGCCCTTGTCTCACAGCATGGTGTGAACCAGAGGAGGGGAAAGAAAGGGGGTTGGCGTGTAAAAGAACAACCCTCGTTCTCATTCTTTCTCACTTTGTTGTGTTCGTGAGTGTTTTCTTTAATTTAACACCGACTTTGAGTCAGAGTGAGAAAGAGACAGAGAGAGAAGATCTTACTGGAATGAGCTGGATTCCTTTAGAAACCACCAGACTTTGTGTCGCTCTTGTCTCCCTCCGTCATGGGAATCTGCTGGGACTCCTTTTGTTGTTGTGTTTTATTGTTGTTTTCCTCAGATCAGACTATTTGTGACACACAGCACATTTCTGGGAGGAGGAGGAGGGTCAGAAAGGCAAATGCCTGAATCTCTGTTTGTAAGTGTTTGTTGGATTTAAAGAGGAGGCGATGCACTTTAGAGGGTCATTAACCATCTTTATTGCTTATCATGACTTTGTGTCTACATGCTTCTGTTAAATCAGGGCTGGTTTGGATATTTGGGTTTACTCACATCAGTCTGATAGGGCTAATTTGATTGGCAGGTCACTGTAACTTAGTTTTGGCTAAGTGCTAATTTTTTACTCAGACATCCTTCATCATAGCTTGTGATGTGTGAGGGGATTGTCGGATGTTGCATTTATGGCTGCAGGACGTCAGACAAAGGTACTTATTAGTAGTCCACGCCCGCTACCTGAGAACCACTGCGGAGGAAGCCTGAAGTCTAAACATCCCTGCCAGGGAGGAGAGAACAAGACTGGAAGGGATGGGAGGGATCCCTTCCTCCACTTCCTTAAAGAGAAGAACAATGATAAAGTGTCGTAGAGGAAGTGCAAGGGAGCTTTATGTCCACACCTACGGGGTTCGTAGTGGACGAGGGTTGGTGGGAGGCGTTGCGGTTGTCTGTAGCCTAGCAGATTATAAGACACAAGTCTGGAGCTTTGGGCTGGGTAGACCTTGGCTGAGGCTGGCCCTCCCAGGCCCTCTGTCTCTGGGTGTGAGAGACAGGAAGTAAAGGTCTACGAGTGCTGTAGAAACACAGGATGTCTGAGAAACCTGGGCTGACCTCACAAATGTGGGTATATGTGGGTAAAGAGAGAGAGCCTATGCATGTATTTGGACTTGTGTGAGTGACTGACCGATTGTGGCCTTGAGCTTCGTTGTTCCTGTTTTGGTTCAGTCTTTATCATGACCCAGAAAGTGGGATTTGACTGCAAGTGGATGTGGGGGTGCATCCGTTTTGTCTTTTATTTACTCTTAATAGAGGGTAGAGAGTTCATCCCAACAAGTGTTGAAATGTGTATGGCAGGGTATGCACATATATAAATGTGTGTATTCCAGTGGCTCTCTGTGGTCTTGTTGTTTTTACAGCTGGGATGTAGAACCATGAATCAGTCATGTCCGGATCGCAGGCAGTTGAGTGTGTGTGTGTGTGTGTGTGTTAGGGAAGAGAGTATGTGTTTCTCTACGGGTCTGGCAAGCCTGCCCACTTTGATTCAGTCTAGACCTCTCAGACAGTAATAATACACACACACACACACACACACACTGCAGGTGCAGGGTTAAAAGGGCAATACAGCATATGCTGAACATAATGACTGTTATGAAGTTTTCCAGGCAGGTGTGTTTGAGGGTTCAGGTCATTATTGGCAACAGAGTGTGGTGAGACTGGCTTTGATACTGTCTTCAATAACATGGATTACATGTTTTACATGTTTTACATCATAAACACTCATTTTTAAATCAAAAATGTTCAGTCTTGTATAAAAGAAATAACATTTTTTTGTATGTTCTCCCCTCTCCTTGCTTTCTCTCTCTGTCTTCCCAGTTCTATCTCCAGTCCAGGTTTACATGGCGTGGCGCTCGTCTCCTCCGCCCGTTGCTCCAGTTCACACTGTTGATGATGGCCTTTTACACCGGCCTATCACGTGTCTCCGACCACAAGCACCACCCTACTGATGTCCTGGCAGGCTTTGTGCAGGGAGCCCTGGTGGCCTACTGCATAGTGAGTACACACATCACACTCAAAACACACAATAGCACGCACACTCATATGAAAATATGAGATATACTAATAACACACAGGGAGACCATCAAAGCTCTCTGTAATTTAGACCTTTTCTATAATCCTACAAATGGATCAACCTTCACAAAAAGTTTGCCTCCGCATACTGTAGCTTTCATAGTCGGTCTCACTTCTGTTCCCCTCTGCTTTTATAAGAATAAAAAAAGCGAGTAGTGCGGGCAGGGAAGTGAGCAGAATCTGATTTTCTTTAATGAATAACACATTGCTTGGAGCCAGACCCTAGTTCAAGAGTCTCTCTCTCTCTCTCTCTCTCTCTCTCTCTCTCTCTCTCTCTCTCTCTCTCTCTCTCTCTCTCTCTCTCTCTCTCTCTCTCTCTCTCTCTCTCTCTCTCTCTCTCTCTCTCTCTCTCTCTCTCTCTCTCTCTCTCTCTCTCTCTTTTCTTTTGTGACATATTGTCACAGCCGTTGCCAGATGATTTTTTTTTTTTTAAACCGTCATCATTATACTGAGTTAGATGGAGCAAAGGAAAATTGAATTTCTGTAGAGAGGAAAATCGAAGGAGTGTATAAAAGAAAGGGGGCAGGGGGATTAGCCTTTGAAATAGGAATGAAGCTGTTAATTATTTGGGTTTTTTTATTTGGCGGCTCTGGTTCTATCAGCGCAGCAGGCCCACAGCTAAACTCTGCTACCTTCTGGGAAAAGTATGGAAACACACAAACACACACACACACACACCTTACCTTTCTGCACGGTCCAAATCATGAATGTGGAAAGCATTAGATTCATAAAATTCAGCAAGACCTTAGTAGTGGCGCCTAGGCAGACCTTGGCACAGCTAAAATGCACATATGTGCACACTCATTCGCTCACACACACATACAGACAAAGGCACAGACGCACGCACGCAGACACACACACACACACACACATGCACACACAGAGCGCAGCAGGGTCCTTGAATGCCAGGATTGTTGGAGGAGCAGAAATCAGCGAGTAACAATAGCTTGTAATACTCTGGCAAAATCAGCGCTCCTCCGGTTGGGCGTAGCTCCTGGACAACATCAGCTTTGACAACAGAGGAAAATGAATGTCTTTAGAAATATGCTCAACTTATGAGCTTGACCCCTGAATGGGTAGATCTGGCAAGAAGAGTGAAGGGAGGGAAGTGACAGCAGAGAGGAGCCTTGTCTGCATCTTGGCTCGGGAGGAGTGTGAGTTTAATCCGACTCAGCTATTCCACAACCCTCCCGCATGTGGAGAGACAGCTTAACGCAAACACACAAACACACTATTCACATCCACATGTATACACAACACACACACAGTATATACACACTGACACACACATACATATAACACAAACCCCTGCTGATCAGGGCGGTGAGGTTAGTTTTACAATCCTTGACGCCCCTTCTGATTTGCCCCAGTCTTAGTAGAAACACACATCTGTGAGTACTTTAGTTCGGCTGTTTCAGCCTCTCAATAAGCAGTGGAGCAGAAAGTACCTGACAGGAGATGAGTTTAGGCAGGGCAGAGAAGTATGAAGCCTGTGTGCATCAGAACAGCCAAAGTTTAAAGCAGAAAGTACTAAATCAAAGTTTTTTCAGAAGGTATAAAGTGTGAAGATTCAGTCAAACCTTTTGAAGTTTGAAAGGTAAGAAAAAAAACAGGAGTTCACACACAGAAATCATGTCAGAACATATATTTTTAACCACGCTGAGGCGTTCCGAGTACTAAAACAGTCTTTTAAATGTGTCTGATTGTGGTATAAATGTGTGACTTTGATTTGTCTTGGTGTGTAACTGAGAACAAACTGTTACAACATGAACATATCTTACTGATTGTTAGCAGCAGTTTTGTTATTTGGGAATTTTGTCTTTTGGCAATCTGTCCCATGAGATGTTTTCATGAAACAGAATCAGCTGATATCCAAGAGCCCTATGGCAGTCTGGGTAATGTGGTCCTTTAATCCTTAATGCTAGGAGAATATGTGTGGTTGCCAAAAACAGACAGTACACCTGTTGCAGATAAAAATTCAGATTTAACAAACAAAAAAAAGCATCAGTCCCAAGTGTGTTATTGTGAACAATTGTTCTAAATATCCCATGAGGAGTTGTACGGCCTTGTGGAAAAGTGTCTTCCTTTCCAAATACATTCCAGGCTGTGTGTCATTCCATGACTTTATTGTGTCTGCTATTCCAGGTTTTCCAAGGCTACAGTTACCTCTTTAATCCCAGTCCACTCCCATTGATTGCCAGTAAATGAACAATACAAAACCAGGGCAAGTATGGACGCATTCATATGTAGTGACATGTCAGACTGGGACTTTGATGGCTTTGTTGTAAGTAAGATGCTGCTTTAAAACGTCTGTCCACACGTTTGATGATAGATGCTGTCTGAGTTAGATGTATGTACGTTTTTTGAAGAATAAGTAGATGAATATCTGTTTTGAGTCAAACACTCCAGAGTGTGTCTGCAGGGCTGTTATCCAGAGAATCATGAGGAACAATGAACCACAACAGGAAAATGTCTGTCTGTCCTACCTGACACTTCCTATCAGACAAAGTGACCTACTTTTCAACATGTGTGGTAATGAATGTCAAAAGGACCAAATCCAGCAGGAAGCAGCTGTCAGAGAGAAAGCTAGGACAGCGTTTATTTGTTTTTCGCAGTTCATTGTCACAGTGGTGAGGAGATGGGTCAGGCGATTCTGTCTCTCCGTCGTTCTGACTTAAACATACAAGGGCATTTTGCACATAACCAGGGTCTCAAATACTGAGGCAGTGTCTGTGGTCAATGAACTTGTGGAGAAGCAGGAAGCCAACGTTTATCACTGCACAGACACAACTTGAGTGTCTAAATAAGGAGTTACAGTATATGAACCATGCCCACAGTTAGCGTTATCTTTTTATACATATGATAACCACTCAGACACTGTGACGCTTAGAAACTGTCACCAGAAGAAGTAACTATTAAAAAGCCTCAGACATATTTTCAGATATATATTGTGTGTGTAATTATTGAAAGTAGCAAACGACCTACATTGGTGCATTTACAGATGTATTGTGTGGTTAGGCTGAAAATGTAGTCATAGTGGGTTTCATGTGCGTGCCAAAAAATTCACAGTTTTATTCTCACACACGCAAAGGGGGGTCTAATGAGTAACATGGTGTTTTTTTTAGACATGACCAGTTCCTGCAAGTTAGCGTATTCACTTCCTGTATGACTCAGTATCTTTATGTGTATTGCATGACATTTAAATAACGACCATGAACACACAATTAAAGGCATAAATGCACACACACACACATATACACGCCTTTAAATGTTCCATTGTTGCTTTTTTTTCTTTTCTGTGTAACTGTATTAAGGAGCTTAATTGCTGAATCTGCATCACTCATCACAATAGGCCTGCAGGCTGTGTGTGTGTGCCTGTGTGTAATGTGCGCGTGTGTGTGTATCACATGTTCAGGAAGTGGTGAGGTTGCGATAAGTTTTCCACCATGGCAGGTTCAGGGGTGATGGGTTGGAGACTGGGTGACGTGGTAGCCAGGCCAGCTGCGATTGGACACAAAGTATGCTGATGGGAAAAGAGGCTGCAATGTTTCCCATGACGGCTCGGGTGATTCCCAGAGATATGACTCCACATCATATCTTTCTCCACTCCCCTCATCATGTCATATATAATATACCGTATAATGGTGCACTGAGCTCACTGCACAAACTAATTGCTGTATACACAAAGAAGTCTTTTAAAAGCATGAAAGCAGCTGTGTGTTGCGGAGGTATCTATCTATGAATGATGCCATCTGTCAGTCAAAGGTCACCTGTGACGGTCATTTTATGGTCGTAAATGTCAAACTATAATAGAAGAGAATGTCTTTGTGTTTAATCCACCACTCTGAATGAGACGGTCTTTGTTATATAAATAGATCAATGACTGTATGTGAGTGATGAGGACATCCCCGTATGCCTTTTCCCTTATAAGATTCTTAGTGTAGTTTCTGCACTAAAAGTTATCCACATTGTTTCTTCCCTGAGAAACTGGCCTGGTACACAGCAGGCTCTCTTCCACAGTGAAAAAAGGCAGCCTCTCCCCTCCACCATCCACCCTCCCTCTTCATCTTTTTGGCATAGGCTTTTTGCTCGCCCTCGACTGGCAGGGAGGAAGGAAAAGCTGCTGTGGCTGCCAATTACATGTGTGTATTTGTGTGTGTTTGTCCACAGCTGAAGCCACTGTTGGTCATCAGTGACCCCAGCCCCTTGTAAGTGGAAACAGTAATCCACTCTTACAGTGGACAGTAGTTTCCATAGTCCTACTTCCTGTCCACCCCTGCCTACTTTCCTGTTTGACATATGATGTCATCAAGATCTCAGGAAGAGATTTCTTTTCTGCCATTATTTTTTTCTCCTCCGTCATTTGCCACCAGTGCCAGGAGGGCTGACCCCAAGCTCTCTGAGTTGATAAAAAAAGGGAATTCACCTCCACCACTGCCAGCGATGGCATAATCTAAAACAGCATTAGGAAAAGTCCATTGAATATGATTTTACGATGAGCTATACCACGATCACTTCCTTCAGCCAAATTAGTCAGTGTTGCTGGTCTGGGATTGCACAAAGCGCGTTGAAGAGAGGTGATTAACGATGAGGGAGTTTCTCAGCATGGCACGGTGATGTAATGCAACCCTCACTTTTACACTTTTTGCTGGCTCACAGCTCCTGCACAGACATTTGGATAATGTGTAATCGCATTAGCCGTGTTCCGACTTGCCTTTTTTATCCAGACTGTTTTTAGATCTAGCCGAGTCATGCAGTTCACAGCTGGTATAAAACTAAATCTAAAAATGTGTCTTGAGAAACAATTTTTGATCAGATTTCACCCTCGTAATGAGATTTATTTTCTCTTTAAGGAAAGTGTGACTGCTGCAAAACATGTTTGAGCTCTGCCATGTAGCTGAAGAGGAGAAATGTGGAGGTTATTTGTCATGTTTGCCTTGAGAACAGACTTTAAATAAAACCGCACTGATGTTGTCTGGCATATGCAAATCAACTCAGTGTTGATATGCTCTATGGAAATTACAACGGTAACTTGGCCGTCCTCTAGTGTGTGTTAATTTGCATTTAAACCAATCATTAAACTGGACACACGCATGTCCAAATAACCATCTCCAAATGTGGTTGAGCAAACAGATCACATCTTAAGTTAGGGATCATTTTGTCCTTGTTCTTCGCATCTCTTCTCTTTGCCATTCTCCTTCTGTTTCCTCACCTCGCTCCCATCTGTGTGTCCACCAGGTGTTCTACGTGTCAGACCTGTTCAAGCCCAGGGTGAAGCCAGCCACGCCCCCGCCCTCCCCAATCAAGAAGGAACTGCTCCCTTCTTCCGACATCATTGAGAGGAACAATCACCACAACATGGTGTGAGAGAGGCCACAACTCTTCCTGTGACTGAGGAGCCGATCACAGCGCTGCTCACCTCCCATCGGACAGTAGAATGTAGCGACGAGAGACTGTAGCTGCTCCTCAAATGGCATCCTCCTCCCTTTTGCAACGCCCAGCGACGCGCTTTGTGGACTAGGGTGTCAGATTTGAGATTTGCACAGCAGAGTCCACTCTCACTATCCAGACTTATTATTTACTATTATGTCAACTACTAATCAACATTTGAGCCCATTGTTTTGAGCACAAACAGAAAAGAATTGGAAGCTAAAAGAAAGATGAATTAAGAATATTGATGACTTGACAGGCAGAGCTGAGGGGTGTGGAAGTTTGAAGGAAGTGTAACCACATAAAGGGAAAACACTTGTGAAAAACAAATGAAGAAAAGAGACAAAAAAGACAACCCCCCCCCCCCCCTGCCTAGGAAGAGAAGAATTACCAGTGATGCTTCCTCTCTGAACTCTCTGTGGCCTTGGAACGCCACAGAACAACAACTTCCTTAGCTACAGGAAGGATATTACTGCAATAACTAGCAGCATAGAAATATTAACAGTATAGAAAAATATAACTTATAGCACTGTTTTTAAGTCCATTGTCCATTATCACCACTTGCTGCCTGATGTGTCTAACTGAAAGAAAACTTGATGGTGCTGACATTCACAAGACAGAAATATTTACTCAGAGAAGAGCTAGCATGTTATTGCATGGCTTTAATAACAATAACCTTGGAAGGATCATATACTGATTTTACTGGACCTTTACAACAGGTTTCAGAGAAGTCTCTTGGCTGTCTTGCAAACATTTTTGACTGATTCGCAGTACTCCGCTGAGAAATGGGGCCCTCCAATCTCACTTCTGTCTCAGATCAGCACATCAAGCTTTTTGCAGTGGACTGTCAGTGCGGCCTTAACTCGGGATGTTGCATTTTTTGGGGGTTAGATGTAGTAAAGGGGGGATATTTTCTGTGGAAGGAGGGAGGCAGATCTCACAGCCTCCCAGCACCTGTACAAGAGTTGTGGCTGTGCCATGCTACTTCATGGTGCTGGGGCCATCTGTTTGGCTTCCTTAACAGGAAGGAAGGGGTGCGGTCTGTCACCGTGGAAAGAGGGTGATGATTTACAGCTAAGCTGGCACATTATTTTGGGATGATTTGGGCTCTTTCCGCTGGCAGGGAGGGGCTCCCACCCGCCCAATCACTCATTGGCAATGGATGTTTGTACCAGTCTGTGTGTGTGTGTGTGTGTGTGTGTGTGTGTGTGTGTGTGTGTGTGTGTGTGTGTGTGTGTGTGTGTGTGTGTGTGTGTGTGTGTGTGTGTGTCCTGTAACTCTTGTGCTTGCGTGGGTACGCTTGTGCATGTACATGTACATCTTGTATTTGTGAATATGTATGTACATATGTATGAGCGCTGTGCCCTGTGAAAAAAAACCCCTCCTGATAAACTATATGTGTTTCAAATAAACCCTCTCACGCACACACTGTCAGCTGTGCCAAGTGTGTGTGTGTGTGTGTGTGTGTGTGTGTGTATGTGTGTGTGCCACTGTGTCAAGGAGCAGGAGAGCAGGTGAACGTTATAAAAACTGTGGATCTAATATTTTTATTCTCTGCTAAGATGCATCTTTAACCTTGTATGTTTATAGCCTGTCTTGTATAATCACTAACAGTTGTACAGTACCAGATACAGAAGCCCTTTTTATTTACAGCCTACTCAGATATCCTCCTCCAACAACACACTCCGCCATGTTGCACATCTTTCTCATCGTATAGTCCGTCCTATCACTTCACAAAGCCGTTTTCACTCTTTTTATAAATATATAAATAATGTATAGATCACTAAAATTAACTCTGTAAGATATTGTTTCTTAACATGTTTAGATATATCCACTATGATTACAGACCTGTGTTCTTTACATAATGCTGCTTAAAAAGCATCAATTGACAGATTTTTGTATCTAGATAACTAAACTATTGTAGATTGTAATAGTTAAGTTTGTAATATGCATTGAAAAAATACACACAATTGTATTCAAAAATTCAATATTAGTATTTTTGTATTGTCTTGTTTTTTGTACAAAAGAAATAGTAGCAATGCTGTTTTTTTCTGCTAAATGTACCTAGCTCTAATACATGTGCTTTTAAATAAAAAGCTCATTATGAACACACCTTTGGTTTGTCTTGATTGTAAATCTTTTACTTTGACTACAGGTTGTGAGGATGTTATTTTGTATGGCTGGATGGATTCCTGTTTTATATAATTATTCCAGTAGTGATTCTCTCAGTATCCTCACACATAATCAAATATAAAGACTGCATAAGACATGACTTAAAGGATAGGTTCATATTTTTCAAATCTATCTCCAAACATTACTCTGTTTAAATGTACATTTATGGAGTTATTTGTTGAAGTTAATTGTTCCTAATAACTCCACAGACCATGAAAATATCCCTTATTTCAATGAAAAAGAGACAGTCCTCCTTTGCATACAACAGTTCAGATAATATGAGACATCAACAGTCTGAATGACTCAAATTAAGTAGGGTTCATCCAAAGTTACTGTCTTCAGCACAAAGTCCCGCTGTTTATTTCTCTGGACAGTCTTGCTGAGTTTTGGCAGATTAATAGTAACACAAAATAGAAATTCCACACTTAAAACACAGGAACTTTGGAAAATACGCAGTTGTTTTGTTCAAATCAGACTGAAGCTTTAGCTTTAGCTAAACGATCGAAAGCATTTTTTACACCGAACAAAGACTGGATTTTGTCCCCAATCACTTTTAATGAAATTGCATCACAGAAATTACATAGAAAGCGTGACCTAAATTCGGAAGTGACCAAAGTCACTTTTTTTTTCCACATCCATGAAGTCGAAGTGACCAAAAGCGGTTTCCATGTACTCATGAACAGTAGAAATATTTTAATACAGACTTGAAAAATGGAACTTAGGGAGTATTTTTATATGATAACTTCTTCCTCCACTGCTTTAAATAGTACTAATTAATGAAGAAACTGGAAGTGAACTGAACAGTGTTACTTTTTCCGCTGTGACCACACCATGGCCTTAGTTTCTATTGTCAAAAATACCACATGAAGTACGGGTGTAATTACACACACTTGGGAAAGGGAAGAAGTGTGTGTGATTTCATGCTCTGGTGGACACCAGACCAGAGGAGCTGGCGTGTCTTTTAAAGCAAAAAAAGAGAAAGAGAGAGTGAGAGAGCAAAAACTGCCATCATGGTTTGTGATTCTGTCCTAAACAAGAAGTATCATTTTCTCCACCACAGCATGTTTCAGCCAAGGGGAGAAAAACTTGAATAACATTTTCTGTCATCCCAACTGTTTGCAAAACACAATGTGTCCAATCTAGTGTGTAACACGCTGTAATCATCCATGGTGCATCATTTGCCCATACATGTATTTAAAACGTGTGAACTTAAAAATCTACACTTCTAAGCAGATCTATAACATGGCCAACGAGGAACTGACGTCTTTTTGCATAGTTTTCATGCAACCTTGACATGAAAAAGACAAATTGCAGTCCTTGAATAAGCCAGATCAGACCTGAACAGTGAACAACTTGATATGTAAGCTAAATGGGTTAAAAGACATTCATTTGACTGATCTTATCATTATAATGACATGTATGTTTCCACTCAGTGTCCTGTAAAGTACAGTCCTTTATTGACAGTGACAGTACAGCTGGTCTGAGGGCAGCTGTAAAAAAAAAAAAAACAACAAAAAAAAAAAACAGCACCAAACTGAGATTTACGGTGCCTGTGAACAGCTGGTGGGCCTGGGGTCAGCCATGCGTGGCTGTAATAGTAGAGGCCTGCTGCTGAGGCAGAGAGAGGCCCATGTTGTGGTCTTGTCTGGCAGCAGCGGAGCAGAGCAGCGCTGGCATTGGGCCGTCACTGGGAGGCCAAGGCATTACATAGTACTGTACCTCTCTCAGAGTGCTGCTGGGTGTGTGTCCGTCACCATCACGTACTGTACATCCACTCCACTTTGTTTACTCTCATTTATTACTCATGCTTTACATGTTGTCTCAATGTTTCCTTCACCTTAGTATCCAAACATGTAAAACTTCAAATGCTAGTTCCTGTTGGCATTTGAAACCCCTATGTTGGTGATGTTGACATTTTAACACACATTGGATGGATTACATCGTCCTCTGTGCCATGAGAAATTTCTCCACCCTTGCTTTTATTAAAGCCTTTCAAACCCTTTTTTGGATAAACTCAAAAATACATGATGCTCATGTTAAAAACTAAGATGTTTTCCTTAGCTTTTTCAAAGGTTTAGATTTAGGAGATACACTATTTTCACCACACGCTGTTGACACCAGGAATTATGGAAAACAATAAAATATGAAACATAATAGAGAAAAATCACAAATCAGACTACATTATATCCACTTGAAAATGGAAAATAAAGCATCATTTCACAGCTGGTAAGTGTCAGCAGCAAGTTAACCCCGTTCTGCTCAATTGGACTTTGTTAGAGATTCCAGTATAATTGCTGTGGAAAACCTTTCTGAGAAGAGAACCCAACAGATTGATAACATATGTAACCATATGCCATACACTGAATGACTGAACATGGGTATGAATGTATATCAGGCTCTCAGAGCAACTGGTTGGCAAAATGTATGTCACATGCACGAATGCGCAGGCAGCAGTCAGAATATGCAAGTGTGAAAGAGCAACTTTATTTTAAATGTAACTCCACACAGTAGCTCAGAATCAGCATGTGTAAAAGTGGTTTTGGTGGCTCTCAGCTGGCGTTCCAAAACAAGGCTGACTAACAGACTTCCTTTCTTGCCATGTAGTGGTTGTAGTCAAGAAGCCATGAGCAAAATGGCCCACTGGCACACATGATATAAAAAGCACCACGGTATAACAAGAGTGCTACTGTGGGTGCTTCTGGTTTGGCTTAAATGTTGCGAGTGAGTGTGTGTGTGTGTGTGTGGGTGAGAGAGATAGAATTGGGCTGTGGTGAGGGTGGCACCTCCAGGAGAGCTGTCTGGAGGCCTGGAGCTCTGAGGGCCTTTTCTCTGCAGTTACAGTCCAGGGAGCAGAGAGGCAGCTGGGCCAGAGGAAGCACACAGGCTGGCCAGAGAGTCAGAGGAGAGAAGTCTGGGCAGGACTGCTCGGCACTTCCTTTAGGGAAATGGAGGCATAGACTCTCAGCAGTCAACTGTTTACAGTATGTCAGTGTCTGTTATGCAGGTTTTTAACACACATGAGGTGTGTAGACATAATATGACCCACCCACAGGACACAGAGAGTAAAGAAAGGAAAAAATGTGAGCAGGAAGAATGACTGGTTTTTGAAAGTGTTAGTGTCATTTGGAGGTTTCAGTATCCTACGTTCTCAGTTGTTAATTAATAACAAAGATGAATGTGAGTAATTTAGCAGCTTCTTTCATTGATTGTGTCAGGTGGAGCTTCACAGAAAAACAACTGAACACAGACGCATTTGGAAAATGGAGCAGCCTTTATATGAATGAAAAGAAGATTGGTTTTGTTAAGTATTAACCCAGTTTTTGGCAAATCTACTTTATTACATGGATATCACTGATTAAAATAAGGACGTGGCGGGGTGTTGGAGTCTGCCATCAAAATGCATCAGTCAATAAGCACTACTGTAGGCAGGAAGCGGATTAATATCCAGGATTAATGCTGCGTTTTTACGATGATGATCCGGCATGAGAACACTACATCTTTGTTTCAGCAAGGGAGATATTTTGATACATTTCAATATGAATGAAAAATCAATCCAGTGTGCGTAAAATGGAGTTAGACATGAAGCTCCTGTTAATTGTGACAGACCGGAAGAATGGATTAACCTATTTATTGTGTTCCAATTTGAAGGTTTCTTATTTCCGTGTGGAAAATACAGTGGGTGTAATTATAGTGAATAGCTGCAATGACTAATATTCTATTTTAAGTATCAAGTATTCATCAGTTTTCTAAAATCTTATATTCGTTTCACTTCTGGTTAATTCATACACTTACTCGTTTTTAATGTTTCTGTATAAATAATGCAATTATTATTTAATTCTAAATCCAGTCCAAAGTGTAAAGTAGCTGGAAACGGTTCAAGAGTCTTGTTTTCTAATGTGAAACTACACAAAAACTAATTACCCACTTCACGCATAACAGCATGATCCCTGTGTGACATAGTGTCTGTGCAGGGGTGGTGAGCTGGATGGAAATAGAGGGAGAGGAGAGGGAGAAGGATAGAAAGTTAATAAATTTTGCAGATGTTGGCTGTACACGGGGGAAACAGGTGATTATGTCATCTTCACATAAATGGCCTCTGTGTCCATCTACTCTCTCTCTCTCTCTCTCTTGCTCTCTGTTTCTCTCTCATCCAAATTTTTCTGCAACGTGTCCTGCAGATTAAGAAACATTTGCAAACTTATCTACGCTCTCTGACACAACCTTTTGGTTTTTGTTTAAGGTTTTGGATTTATTCAATATCCTAAATATTCTTCTTTTCAGTTTGAACACCATAACATCTTAGTACTCTCACCTCCCTCTGTGATTCCCTGTATGGAAAATACATCTCCCACCTCCCCTAAGCCCCTTCATGGCCCATATGGAAGAATGGACAGGTCAAAAAAGGAGCAGAGGGATTTTGTTGCTCTGAACTTTTTACTAGACGTTGATTTTTACAGATGCAAAAAAGGTTTTATTGACGGTTATTCTCTTTTTTTGGGACTGAGACAGAGATCATTGTACCAAACATCATGGCTTATACAGAAACTTCAAGGAGAAAAACCTAATGACATCCTGACCTTTTCAAATGCATGCATGCAGGCACTCATCATCTTCACTGATGCAGGCAGACAGGTTAAGTGAATGCAGAGTTGAGGGGAATTGGCTTTCACCTGTCCGGTTCCTTTAGAGCAGATGAAAAGAGGGTGAGATGGAGAAGAAAGGGGGGACAGAGGATCAAGGTAGAGCAACGAGACATTAGGAGGAAATGAGGTTAGAAGACGGAGACACAGGTCCCTGTGATCCTTTAAACCTACAAAATGGAGTTAGGCAAGCATCTCTCTACCTGTTTCCTTTTTTTTGGCTGCCTTTTCTTCTCTCCAAGGTTGCCAGAGGAAATTCTGTCATACAGCCAGAGTTGTTTAAACCCCCATGGTTCACCTGATCACGCAACACTGCACTAAAACCCACCAACACATATTGCTCCCACATGCACACACACACACGCACAAACAAAATCACATATACACGTACACACAAATAACCCGAACAGAACACAGCCTTGGGATGATTATTAGGAGTCAGACTTTAGCTCAGCCCCTCTGGCTGTGATCCAGAGGCTGCTGCCTGATTTACTGGTCATCCATGTGAGTGTGTGTCTGTAGAGCATTTGCGTATCTGTTGTGTCATCCTGCTGGGAGCCAACTCTGAGCTCAGCACTCAGGGACTATGCATCTGCCTCGCTGACAACGAGCTGAATACCTGCTCCAGACATTTGGCCCATCCATCGTCCTCGTAAAGCTGTGATGTTCACATAGAGGAATTTATTGGAATATGCGCATTTTCAGGTTGAAATACGACCATATACAGAAAAGCAGCAGTTATTGATTGTGTAGCACATGATTCATTTCTAGTATCAGTTTGTTTTTCTCTGTGGGGGACAGAGGGTGATGGAGCAGAGTGAAGCTTTCTTCAAGGTTTAATAAGTTCAGGTCGGGACTGACATAAGTTAGGAAATGTGCTTTCGACAAAACTCTCAAAGCCCATCCATTAACAACTAAAATCTGGTCCAGGCTTATGTACTTATATGATTATACAGCGTACAGCGTTTTTGCATGTATCTGCATGAGAAAAGCCGAAGAAAACACATCTCTATGGATGTTGAAATATTTCTATGCTTAATATCACCACAGTATTCCCCAAAGGAAGTATCTTTAAATACATGACATGCATGCGCACATGCACACACTTACACCTCAGGGTTGTGTTTTCTGTCAGACTGACTGATGCCAGAGATTAGGGGGTCTTCAAGGTGTCTGTGACTCTGTAATTTGTCTCAACTGACAGCTGAGAGACATGGGAGAAGAGACAGACAGACAGACAGACAGACAGACAGACAGACAGACAGATAGATAGACAGATAGATAGATAGATAGATAGATAGATAGATAGATAGATAGATAGATAGATAGATAGATAGATAGATAGATAGATAGATAGATAGATAGATAGATAGTCAATGAAAAGAGAGTAACAAAAGCGTGAAAGAGAGGGGTGAGAGACAGAGGCAGATGAGGTCTACAGACGGGGGATGGGGTAACACGCAGTGAGTATAGGCCTCCATGGTAGATTTCACGCTTGTCTCCACATGGCTCGTAGTTAACCCTGTGTGCTGCTTCTTCATTCCCACACTTTCACACGTTTGTTTTTGTTTTTCTCCAATATATGACCCAGTGACAAAACTATCTAACCGCAACTCATTGACAAAACTCACACATTAGAGTTACAGGAATTGACTCCAGAGTCCCACCACAAACCTTTCATCCGTCACTCCTCACAGAACGCTTTCATTTACCCCCTGATGTGTGCAGATGCTACACATAGAAGAGAGGGGAAGTGAGTCAAACACTGAGAGGGTAGACAGACACCACTTTGACAGCATATTCACCCCCTTCAGGAAACTTTGACTGCGCTAAAGAAATGCTGAGGTGTGGCATGGTGTTGTAAACTGTCTCCATTGCCAGATCTTTGTTTGTTGTTTTTCTGAGGCCTGGAGAGCAACAAGATAATGTCTCTTTTGAGAGCTGGAACAATAACTGTCAATGAATATTTATGGCCTCTCTGAGAAACAATGTCATTGATGTCTTTATTGCCCTCACATGTTGAAGAGCTCAATTCCTTAACGAGAAAAAATGTCTGCTGTTCTTAACTGCTGCTATTGTCACAATTTGGGGAAACAATTATGTTATCAGTTATTTGAGGAGATATGCTCTACAATTACTTGCTCCGTCATCTGCTATATTCAAACATCATTGTTACATTGATTGATACAATTATATTTTGTAAACAAACTAGCTCATTCTTTTTGCAAAACAATAATTAGTTCAAGTGGTTTGCAAAACTAAGACCATTTTGTTCTTTTGCCACAAACAGGATGTTGCTAATTGCTCTGTTTGTGCAGAAACAATGGCATGTCTCCATCTCGTTCTGGCATGTTCTTCAGCCTCAGACTCACTCTCTCTATATATAAATCTGTATACTGTGTTATTTTACAGATCCAGTCATGCCATACCTACCCACTGTAAGATCTCAGTGAGGTCCTAGCCTCTGTTCATCACCTGACTGACACGCCTACATAGCTTCTACTGGTTTGCTCATTAGCGCCATAGGGCATAGAAGGCAGTTTATTGTCAATGAGTTGTTGCCCATTAATGTTGGTTGGTTGTTGAATGTACCTCTCTTTGACATTGCTAACTTTCTTTTTTTCCAACTTTTCTACAAGTCTTAGTGTCTACATCTAAGACTGATTTGCCAAAACTGTTGTGAAGACTTTGTTTGCGTTTTATGTGAAAGCAATGTCTCTTGGTGTTTTAACAAGAGTTTACAGCCATGCTAGCAACTGTAGAGGCAGTACTTAGACACAGTGGTGGTTTGACTTAAATGCTAACATTAGCATGCTAACATGCTCATAAGAACGACAATAACATGCAGATGTAGAGCAGGTGTTAGCATTTTAATACTAGCCAGTTAGCACAATAGATAAAGTACAGCTAAGGCTGATCGGAATGTCATTAGTTTTACAAGTATTTGGTCATGAACCAAAATATCTGACAAATTAAGACAGTGATGATAGCAATTGACAGAGCTGAAGCTTTACCAAAGTTATTACAATTGTATCAATGTGGAGATTTTTCCTAGGAATCCATCCAATAGTTTTGGAAACATTTCACTGAACATTACAAAAATTAACCTCATGGTGGCACTTAAGGAAAAATCAGGAAATCTTCAAAATGATTAGGATTCATCTTCTGGGGTCCCTGAATGTCACTACAAAATATTGTGGCAATCCATCCTGTAGTTGTCAAGATATTTCAGTGGTGACCAAAAGACAGACCGATATTACCATCCATAGCGCAGATTGTCCACAAATTACAGATCCTTATGCACCCAAAAATGCACTTTGGAGGCTGTTCAAGGTGGCCAGTCTTCTCAGCAGTTGTCAGTGGTCTCATTAGTGTCCATACAAATCATTGATGTCATAGAAATACTCAAAAAAAAGAAGATAGAAGTCAGAAGTAATGTAGTATTCTTGATGCTAACATGCACACAGGTCAAATAAATCCTCATTTTCACATTACTTGGACCGCAATGCAATCACTAGTGTTTTTATAGATCTAGTCGTTCATTACTCAGTTGGGTTACATTTTTTCTTTACTGGAGGACTCATTTTTGACATGTCAAAAGGGTCTTAGAACACACTTTTAATTGTGAGAAAATGGGATTGTGAATTTCTTATGTTTTTATTCAGGTGGTTTTTTACATATTAATTTTTAAACCTTTTGCCAAATATCCTCTGTTTACTGTAATGCCAAAGCATGCACTTCCTTGTAAATTCTCCCACTCTCTAATTCCCGCGTTCATGCACAATGACTCCCTCATCAATATTTTTGTTCCATGGGAAAGCTTTTGCAACTAGAGGTTAAGTCATTCCCACTTGGTCTAGTCAGTCATCACACCTCCAGTATGTTGTTTCTATCAAACTGATTTGAAGTTTCAAAATTCAAGATTCAAGAAGAAGTTTATTGTCATATGCATAGTAAAAACACAAGGGTTCAGGCAATGCAATGAAATGCTGCTCTCCTTACACACAACAATAACATACACACAACAAAAACATGACAAAAAGATGCACACGACAATAATATATTAAAGTTAAGTTAAGGCTAAGAAGAATAAGATTAAGAAAGATAGATTTCACATTTATAAATAAACATCATTGCCTTTCTATGCCTGCTGTCTTCAATCAGGTAGTGAATGCAGGACTCTGGAGAAAGAAAACAAGAGAAGAAGGCAGAGGCAAAATGGAAAAAAGAGATTTGTAAAAGGAGACGAAGAAAGGCAAAATTAAAGAGGAAGTAAGAGTGAAAGTGATGGAAGGTGTGGCATCACCTCTTCAAAAGGTCTACAGTTTCATGTAATAGAACTTCAACCTTGTTAAACCAGGAAAATGTGCAGATTTACAAGGTGTGGCAGATCTCTCTCCCTCAATCTCTGTCTCTCTTCTCGGGGACGTAGATGGTAGTCAAGACTTCAAGCAGGCGAGCAGGGCACTCAGGGGTTACACATTGTTTTTTCCCTCCCCTCCTTCATCTGCCTTCAACACCGCTGCTTTAACTCCTCTTCCTCCCACCTCCCACATCTCGTCATCTGGACATCTGGTTTCAATCTCAACTGAGATTACAGACGTAAGTGCAGCATCAACAACAATCCCCTCTCTCAGTACTCAGTCTTCTTGTTATGTTGTGTTGCTCATTTCCAGGCAATTCTGAATGACTGACTTGGTTTAGCAAGAAGGGCAACTGGGAATATGAACTGACTCATTAATTAATAGCTTCGTATAGGTGCCCCCCACTGAGCATGAAGGCAAAGTTAGAGAAATAGAGTGAAAAATGGGTGATAAACAGCAGGACACTGACCATGATCTCCAGAGGTGAAAGGGTAGAGGTCAGGATGCAGGAGATCATGTGTTCAGGGGTCAGGGGTTAACAGGTAGCACAGAGCATTGAGGGATGAAAGGTAAACGGTTGTTTATGGATGCTGCTGCAGAGGAGGACACAGAAAGGGCAGGAGTGAGCTGTCTGTCTCAGCTTCTTGTAGTGAACCAGTTCCTCCTCCCTGGTCTCTGTCTATTGTCTTCTCTCTGTCAGTTTGTCTATCTGTTGTGTTTTTCCCTTTGCTCCCAAGAGCCAGGAATGAACAGACATGTTTTATCTGTGGTATTTGGAATTTGTGTTCAGTGACTTGCTCATTCAGAAAGGAAAAGAGAAAGAGGACATTATGGCACGGCCTGCAGTGATTTTAGAGTAACATCTGGGAACGACAGAGCAAAAGCCCCAAAACCAGTCATCAAAACAAAAACGTAACAAAACCCATTTGGAAACTCCATCTGCTGAGAAAGATTGAGTGATACAATTTAAAGGCATTTCACATGTGTAGTTTACCAAGAAAAGCTAAAGGTATGTACATGGGGGAATATTGCTTCATACTTGTTAATTTGACAGCTGGACTGAGTAATCCTTGTTTATTACCCGCAAACCGCTAATTGTAACAACTGAACAACAGTTAGCTGTAATTAACTAGTAACTGTGCAACTGTGTTTGTATTCCATCTCAGTCTGTTGCTGAGCACAAAACCCATCAATCCATCCATCCATCCATCCATCCATCTTCTACCGCTTATCCGGGGTCGGGTCGTGGGGGCAGCAGCCTAAGCAGGGAAGCCCAGACTTCCCTCTCCCCAGCCACTTCGTCCAGCTCTTCCCGGGGATCCCAAGGCGTTCCCAGGCCAGCCGAGAGACATATGGCGTTTTTCCACTACACAGTTCCAGCACGACTTGGCTCGCCTCGCCTCGGTACGGTTCCAGAACAGACCTTTTCCATTACAAAAAAGTACCTAACGTGGGCGGGGTCGTCATAGCACGGCTCCGCGAAACTGTAGTGACTTCGTTTTATACGCGACACAAAACACATAAACAATGGAGGACATTGAGGCAGTGGTGTACTTGCTGCTGTATGTGGCTTTTTGTCACACACAAAGCAAGAAAATTGAGCCGTATAGCTGTAACTATGGTTGTAACGCTGCTGCTGGTATTTTAAAATGCTGAGGCGAGTCGTGCTGGAACTGTGTAGTGGAAAAGCGCCAATAGTCTCTCCAGTGTGTCCTGGGTCTTCCCCGGGGTCTCCTACCGGTGGGACGTGCCCTGAACACCTCACCAGGGAGACGTCCGGGAGGCCTCCTAACTAGATGCCCGAGCCACCTCATCTGGCTCCTCTCAACACGGAGGAGCAATGGGTCTACTCCGAGCTCCTCCCGTATGACCGAGCTTCTCACCCTATCTCTAAGGGAGAGCCCAGCCACCCTAAGGAGGAAGCTCATTTCGGCCGCTTGCACCCGCAATCTTGTTCTTTCGGTCACTACCCAAAGCTCATGACCATAGGTGAGGGTAGGAACGAAGATCGACTGGTAAATCGAGAGCATTGCCTTTCGGCTCAGCTCCCTCTTCACCACGACGGATCTGTGCAGTGTCCGCACTACTGCAGACGCCGCACCAATCCACCTGTCTATCTCCAGCTCCATCCTTCCCTCACTCGTGAACAAGACCCCGAGGTACTTGAACTCCTCCACTTGGGGCCGATCCAGTGAGAGTTGGAGGTCACGGTCTGATGAAGCCAACAGGACCACATCATCTGCAAAAAGCAGTGACCCAATCCTGAGGTCACCAAACCGGACCCCCTCAACGCCCTTGCTGCCCTTGAAATCCTGTCCATAAAGATTATGAACAGAATCGGTGACAAAGGGCAGCCCTGACAGAGTCCAACCCTCACTGGAAACAAGTCCGACTTACTACCGGCAATGCGTACCAAGCTCTGACACCTATCGTACAGGGATCGGATGGCCCGTATCAGGGGGTCCGATACCCCGTACTCCCGGAGAACCCCCCACAGGACTCCCCGAGGGACGCAGTCGAATGCCTTCTCCAAGTCCACAAAACCCATCAAGTCCTTTGTTATTTGTGTTCAATACTCCCTCTTTTTATTCTTTTTCTGTGTATATACATTAAATGAAATCATACAGGTTTGTGAAAAACATGTTTAAACATTTTCAACTTGATCTGAAGTGTTGTCACATCAATTTGAACCATAGCTATTCTGTCATTCTTTGACTTTGTTCAGTGTGGACACAATGTCCAATGTCTCAAATATCCACCAGATGTGACTGCATCATGTTTTAGTTTCACCACAGCTACCAGAGGTAATCTGTAGCTCCTCCAACCAATGTGCCCATGCCTGCCCAAAGTGAGAGCAAAGCTTCTCTTTTGTTAGCTTCACTAGCTTTAATTGCTGGGCATATTTTTACCACAGCAGCTCATGTGCCTGAAGTACATAATTTACTCGTGAAAGTATACATTTTTTAAATTCATATTTAGTAATGCATTGTATTTGTCAAGTTTTCCTGTTTTGTTTATGTCAGTTTTTCTTCATCTGGAAAGCAGAGGGAATGCTATGGGTTTAACTCTACTAATATACAGTGTTCAGGAAATACAGATGTGCTGCATACAGTATTTAAAGCTGCAAATGTATATTCAGTATGCTAAATGCAAAAACATCAGCCAACACTTAACAATACTGGAAATGTGTCTGTTCCATTGCCTCCATTGGACTGTGGAACCACAGTGGTGATGTGGAGCCGTGGTGTCCTTAATGTGACAAAACTAAATCCACCGAACATCCAGGGTTAGATTTAAATGATAGGTGCACCAAAGCATATTCTACCTGTTCAAGAATGTATTAAAATGTAAATGTGAAGGGTCTCTACATCAGTATTTGGACATAAACAAAGCGGTATGTATCCAGTTCCAGGGGTGCCAGAGGCTATGCTAATGCTGACAGGGGAAAGGTTCAGAGTGTGTGTCCAGGTTAGGGCTCAGGTCCAGCTGGGTAATGTCCTGTTTCTCTCCCCACTGGCAGCAGCTGTGGTCACAAACCCACAATCCTTCATTCACACAGGATGAGGGAGAGAGAGAGAGAGAGAGAGAGAGAGAGAGAGAGAGAGAGAGAGAGAGAGAGAGAGAGAGAGAGAGAGAGAGAGAAACAGATAGACCTAGACAGTTAGAGAAAGAGACAGAGAGACAGATGAGAGACAAACAGGGGCCTTGGAGCTAAGAAATGTACCACTGACTCTAAGAGGCCCTCAACTCAGGTAAAATGTTGGCCAAGTTCCAAGGAGAGAGAACTTGTGTTTGATTTTTTTTTATATTTAACATTCACAGAAGCAGCATTTATACAGCGTGATGTGAAATATGAATGTAATCTGCAGTAAGCCTGTTGAGTCTCATGGCTCACAGTGATTTATACATATCTCAGTGCTGCTGCCTTTTTGTTATAGCTTGCCATAAAACAAGATAGCAACAGATTGTCAGAGAAAATGCCTCTCCAGACAGTTGCACCAAGCTTATGTAAGTGCTTGTATTGTATTATAAATCTGCCTGTGCATGATTGTGTGCATGCAGTATGTACTGCATGAGGGCTGGCGTAAGACTTCATTCAAAATAGTTTGAGTTTATTTGTGCAATATTATTTCCTGGCTGAGACTGAACATTCTGGCACACACACGTTTCAGAGATTCAGATGCTCTCACATGGGTTACAATAAATTTGTATTTTATTTGCGCTTATGTTTTAAATAACTTAAAGTTTACAGAGTATTTATTGCAACTTTAGAGGCTTTAGAGAGCCATGCAAATGATTGATTAATCAATTTAAAATGTTTTGCAACAGGGGGACTACACTGAAATAATACACAACACATTTGTCCGTGGTGAACAATTTTCATTTTAGATTATTGCTGAAAACATTGTTATAAATAACTAATAAATTATACATAAAAATGTTTCATAAATCAGTTACACAGGCCAACAAATAAACTGGATGGTGAATATGTTACCTTAAATCACTCATTAATAAATAAGTAAATTTCAATTTATATATTGAAAATGTTTATTCACTTTTCACAACAAGCATTTAAAAATGTTTGCTAATAAGTACCTCATTTATTGGTTAAAATGTACTGCAATATTTATATCAAGCTGTAAAAATGGTCCCTTTTGTTGTGCATAGCCCAGATTATCACTGACATCTGGCAGCCCACCTGGCAAACACATTATGATGATTATGTACATTATGATAAATTCATAATTGGACTGATTTCATTAGCTTCTTTCCACTTTAAATCACGCTCAGACCTTTGTTCAAGCACACTGGGTGATTCATTACTATGCTTGTAGCCTCAAGACACACTTACTATAAAAAAAATTGCACAAGATGAAATATTCTCACAAACCAAGGCTAAACAATAACATGAAAAATGGGACACATGATTATATGCATTTCACATGTATAACATGATAAACATGTTTTTCACATAGAAGATAGTGTTTTGACAATTAACTCTTCATTAGTGTGCCCATCTATGACTGACATAGGAAACCACTTGGCTGTAAGTACTTGTACACTAAGTGTTTCCTGTCTGAATAGTGGGTTGCCACAGAGCAGCTGGAGAATGTGCGGACAGAGACTGAGGTTTACTCTTAATTGGGTCTGGGTAATCCTTCTGTTTATGGCCCTATTATCGTAAGATGGGCTGTCACTGCACATTTCTCCAAACTATGTGAGTCTGTTGTGTAAGTCCGCTTCACAATTTCCAAATGTAGCATCAGGGTCTTCTTGTAATCTCACCATCAAGAGGTTATTTTATAGTTCACACTGATGTCTTTTCATTTCATATCTCTCACTCAGCATGGCGCCAAATCACCCAGGCCATAGACGGTCATAGACCCTGATCCTGGAAGTTCAGCACCCCACTGACCAAAGCTGCTCCATATAAGGAGTCATTTAACCTCATCTCCACTGCAAAAACTATGCATTTGAGGTTATATGTCAGTGTTAAACACAGTTATGTCACTTGTCAGATCAGTGTGTGCATGTGTGTGTTTCTGTGTACATGTGCCTGCATGTATGATAGAACATTTGTCTGCTGTTTCGTCTGGGATTCAGAGCCTGGGAAAACTGTGTTTGTGTTCAACCCTCTGATTGTCTCTGGCTTCACTTACTGTACGTCTTTTTGTGTTATGTGTAGCCTTCACTGTAATCCCCTACACACACTCTGAGCCTGTTAGGATCGTTCAGTGTTAAATTAGAGTTGGCACAAACACGCTTTCCCAACACTGAAACTTAACTCAGGCGCCCTTTCACATAGTTAAAGAGAAGGTAGAGAAAGAATAGTTCAAATGGGAGAGAGAGCAGGATCGAGAGAAATGTGGCTCTCTAGTTTCGGAGAAGTGTCGTTTGTTATTAATGATGAAGAGAAGATGGGTTCCTCTGAGAGCTAACGCGGGTCAGGAGCAGAGAAGGGTTTCTGGTCGCAGTCCAACATACACACAGTCATACAGATGTCAGCTATTCCCAATTTATATAAAGCCACTCAAGATTTGCCTCGAACACAACAATATAATGAAAAGTAGAGGCCAATGTGAGTGCATCCTAATGAAGACCAGACAGTTAATGAAGAGTAGTGTCCTGGTCATCTTGCGAACACAGGGCTCACAGTGGGAGGTAAAGTCAGGCCAGAAAACTCAAGGGAGTTGCTGTGTTTTGTGTGATTTATATACAATATTATATACATAATGCACAATATTTATATCTGTCTTTGTCAGTCAGTTGCTGCAACTTATCAAAATCGCCAAACTGGAGAAGCAAAAGAAGAAAGAGAAAATACCATATTGAGACAAACTTATTAAGGATGCCAGGGAGCGTTATTTAGCTACATTGATGTACAGTATATTAACAACATTGATCCATATGAGCTAAGAGCAAACAGCTGGAGTACAGATGAAGCACTGCTGCTACCAATGGCGTACTTGGATAACTATCTTGTTTATGTTATTATGCTTATACCTGCAAACAATTCAGAAAGATGAATCTTAAAAATGTCAGTTTAGTTTTAGTTACTAATCTAGAATTGGTCAAAAGAACAGATAATGTGAACAACTAATTATCAAATCTGTTTTCATCAGCTTGTTTCGAACTACCAGCAAACTCAGCCTCCTAGTTGTACTCACAGTGTTCACTTTCCAGTAACATCATCATGCTGTCATATCTACTCCTTCAAAAAGTTGATCATCACTCTGAGCTACTTGAACTGAGGGCAAAAACAGACAAAAGGATGAGTGGACTAGACAGGGACTTACTTATTTTGCAAAACACAATTCCAGTTGTGTGAGTAGTAAATACTTGCAGAATAAGTGTTTGTTTTCTTCTTGACTCAGTTTGAAACTGAAAGCAGTGAAGTAAAGTCATCATACAATCATTAAATAAATAGTCTCACCAGCCACTGTCTCTGTCTCCCATGAACACCCACACACCCACACACACACTTCTGTTACATAGTCAAAATGAAAGCAAACACCTCAGTGTTGAAAAATTCACTTTTACTGGAGTATTTCCACTTGATACTTCTTCAGAGCTCTTAAATTTTTTTCCAAGTGAATGCAATACACTTACATACATACCGTACCCGTACCCTTAGTGACCCTGTAGTTGAAATTAGCTAAGAGCTGGAAAATCAGACGATTAGGAGCAGCAGCGCAAGGTTGATACTTGCAGGTGGGAACTTCTTGTAGGATTTTGAAGTATCTCATTAATTCAGAAAAAAATATTTAGAAAAACTGAAATAAATTACCCAGAAAAACAGAAAAAAATTACTCAGAAAAACAGAATAGGAGTTACCCAAAAAAACAGAAAAGGAGTTACTCAGAAAAACAGAAAGAATTACTCAGAAAAACAGAGCTTTTTTTTTTGCAATACGCTTCCTTAGTAGATGAGCTCATAAATTACACTACGTTGTTAAAGACTAAACCAATCGTAAAAAAAAACCTTTAATTCTCCAATATTTCACAAAGAAAATTAGAGAAAAGTATGAAAAATGAATCAGAATTTGTCTGTCAGAACTTAGTTTTCTCTTATTTATTTCTCCCATTAATCATCTCATGACCCCTCAGATTTATCATGGAGGTACCTGACCTCAGGGTCGGGAATCACTGGACTAAACTGTATAATATAAGTAGTTAAAACTAGCACCACCTTGAACAGCTAAAACAGTAGCATGCTGCTTTACATGCTGATGCATCAGTATTAACAATGTATTTTAATTAAATGTATTTATATATCATAAATGGCTGCATGTATGTAGCTTTTTTATCCAAAGCGCTTTACAATGTTTTTTTCTGCTGCTCATACACATGCACTCACACACTGATAGTGGCAGGCTATAATTCAGGATACTGGTGCAACCATAGGGAGCAATTTGGGGTTCAGTATCTTATCCACTTTGACATGTGGATGGGAGGAGTCAGGGATCGAATCCTGAGCCACAGTCACTCCATATCAATCACAGGGGCCTTGTACTTTTACTTTTAATACTTAAGTCAGTTTAGTCGATAATACTTACATACTTTTACTGAAGTAGAATTTTAACCACACAACTTTTTCTCATGATTTTTAATTTACATTGTGATATTGCTACTTAAGAATCAGAGTAATTCTTCCAACTAACACAATTTTTTCACAAATGCAGAAACAGAGCAAAAACAGAGGCGATATGGCTTCATAGTTACTGTAACATTACATCCAATAAACCTCTGCATTTCATGTCTGAAGTATTGTGGTGAAAGAACTCTGCCCCTTTTCCTGGCCTTGTCACTGGTGCACAGTATCACACTACCAGGAAAACTCTGTGGAAGCATTCAGAGCTAAATTGCTATACCATGGTGTGCTGCAGTCATCTAAGATGTGTAAGACTAGCACACAGCTATCATTTTATGGCTACATTTTTAAAATGCAGACTGTTAACACCATCTGCTAAATATGTTTCTTTAAGATCCTTCCATCTTGGATTTCCACCTGCATGTTTCCTTCCTTTCCTGGAGTTGTGAGTTTTGTGATAGCTGAGAATTTGGACGGGCCTCTTGTTGTAGTTGGAGCCAACAGTGCCTCGTTGTTGTGGTTGGCTGTTTTCTGGATCAGTGGAGATGCTGAAATCTCTGGAAGCCGCACTCTATGAGTTTGGTTTATTTAAATACTGATTCATATTTGAGTGAAACTCAGGGCCGTTATTCATGTGCACGAGTTATAATGTCTAAATTATTTCTGTGGTTTCTGGTCAGTGATGAAGAGGGATTCATAGATATGATAAGTGTTTGGGATGACTTGTGGTTTTCTCACTGTCAAGGCTTGTTTTGACTTCTTAGCTATTCGTTACACACAATTACTGTTCCCGTTTACCCTTTACACCGTTATCTGTTTGACCTTTCACCTCATTTGGGTCAAAAAGTCACATCTAAAGGGTTAAAAGGATTACGTAAGCATCTTCTGTTCTCCTTGAGCTACCTTGCATATGTTCTGTCTAGAAAAACAAGCATGCGATTATGGAACTGAAGTCTGAACACCATCACTCAAGTGTCCATGTACGGGTAAAATATGTGAGGTGTGCTTTAGAGGTGAGCGATAATTTATCGAAAACACATGCTGTGCTATTCAGCTGCACACTAGGCGCTGCAGTTCATTGTTTCATTTATTCCTTTGCACCTCCTTGCCCTTTCTCTTCTTTATCTGCACTGCTGCCAAACACTGCAGTTATTTCTCTTTCTGTTTCTATCATCCCCCTATTTTACTTACCCTCTCTCAGTCTGGGACTGCAAGGCCTACATGGTAAGTCTACTTCCACTTGCTGCACAGTGCAGCAATCCTCCTGCCTTCTCTCAGGGCTCATCCATGTGTTATATCTTAAAGGATCAACAAGCCTGTTTCTTTTGGGTTCAGACCATTATGCAATAAACAAACTGTCCTCCTTAGCATTCTCCTCCTCCCTATCTCACTCTAAATCCCTCTTTTCCTCAATATCTGTCTTAAGTTATCTTTCTATAAATCAAAAACACATCATTTCTCAATTTTAAATTGATTTTGAGGATAAAATATGTGCAGTAAAACACATACCACAAGGGTTATCTGCAGTAAAAACAAAACAAAAAAAACCCTGATGCTGAATTTTCTGTGAAGACAACAAACATGATCAGTGATCCTGTTTCACGTAACCTCCCAGATAAACTGTACGTGCATGTGAATGTGTAGGCTTGGAGGGGAAAGGGCATCAAGGGTAGGTGTGTGACAGCCTTTGGTTTGGGAAGAGGGGTGATGAAGGATGCATGAGTGGAGGTGGCAGTAGGGTTGTTTTTCACCAACTCTCCCTTGTCTGAGCTTCTTTTTGGAGCTCAGCGGGAATATTACACACCCTGTCTGCTGATCCACATATCACACATTCTTGTGTGAATAGAAAGAGGTGGGAGATGGAAAAGGGAAGCAAAGACAAGGAGAAGGAGAGAGAGAGAGAGATTTGATACAGGCGGGTGGGCATCAGCAGTGGAGAAAGAATGAGGCTGGCATGCTGAGCAGGGGAACACATAATTCAACCAAAAGAAAACTGACATGTACACATACTGATAAATAGATCAAAAGAACCATCAGTCCAATTCCGTATGCATGTACAGTCTGTGCACTATATGTATTCATCAGAGCTCATATTTAAAGCTGTTTGTGTAAAGCAACTGTGTGTGTGCTGCTTTTATCTTTTACATCAGTGTGTATATTTTAGTTGGTAGAGTTCCCCATTGGCTCACCACTTTGGGGAAATGAGGTCTGGTAACTGGACATATCCCCTCATGAGGTCACTGAAACATAAGCTACAACGTCACTCACACAGACACCTACGTAAGCAAGGAAATACTCACATTACACATTCAGCAGATTTCACATTATGCATACCAGCAGATTAAAGTGTGTGTTGAGATTTCTCCTCTTCACAACCATTCATATCTCTCCTGAAATGAATCATTAGAAATTTTGGGAAATTTGTATTATTTTTTTTATTGCGTTTCTTGCCAAGTGGTGCGATGACAAAGCTGATACTGATACCACGTCAGTACGGAAAACACTAGCAGATGGTTTAGCACAAAGAAACAAGGAGACACAGATAGCCTGGCTCTGAAAGTAACCTCTCATAACATTTTTACACTTTAGTTTTTGTACAGAGTACATAAATTATACATAATATATTACTCAGTGAGTTTTAGAGGTGTTGGTAGTAGGGTTTTGTTACCTTTGGACAGAGCCAAGCAAGATGTTTCCCCCTGCTTCCAGTCATTGTTTTAATCTAAACTAACAAACTGCTGGCTGTAGCTTGATATTTACCCCACAGACATGAGATTGGTATCAATCTCGAACTATTCCTTTAAGATCCTGTTGCAAAAGAGTCCGCTGAGCTAAACAGCTTCTGCGAATCATTAGAATCAGTTGATTAAAAAGATTTGTTCAAAACATTTGTTCACTGAATCCTTGACTGCTTCACTGGATTTCTGACTGTGTAGTCCAACTCACTGAACTGAAACATGGCCGAACACCCAGTTCAGCGCACTAACTAGTGAACTGAGAATGGTCGATAATGAAGGATAAGCCACTGAGATGAGAATTTAGTTGGATAAAAATGGCTAGTGGTATACTTCCAAATTCGAGATTGCCTTGTATTCTGAAAATATCATATTATTTACATTTGTTGTTTATTATATAGGATAAGCAGCTACACACACACACACACACACACACACACACACACACACACACACACACACACACACACACACACACACACACACACACACACTACTACTGTGCTGTGCGTAGTAACATTAATACACAAATGTTAGCCTATACATATAATTTCAATCAAGAATATATTTAAATTGCAGTCCAAGACCCATGTTGTTGATTTGAGTATTTGCTGTTTTGAACACACCTCATTTCTCCTGCATACAAATGACTTGAATCACTCATCAGTGAGGGAGTGTATCCCTGTGAGCAAATCACGTCTGAGAAATCAACCGAGCATTTCAGGAAATGATTCATTTTATTTCGTTCACCCATAAAATATGTTCTTTGGAATGAGTTGTTTGTGTGTTCACCTCTTGATATTTGCGATTTCTTTGGATATTTCTTCAGGACCTTCTCGTGCTTTTCTGCTTAAGTACAGTTTTGAGGTAATTGTTCCATTTGGTGCTACTTTATACTTCTACTCCACTACATTTCAGAGGGAAATATAGTACTTTTTAATCCCCTACATCCATTTCACAGCTTCATAGTTACTTTTCAGATCAGTAATTTATACATAAAACATATGATCAGCTTGTTAGCTATACATTGTTATAGATTAGACTATCATAACTATTATAACAGTATACAATGTTAAAATTAGCTCTACTGTGACAACATTAAAACGCTACTTAATTGCACACAGCAATTAATCAATTTTAATATTCAAATAATATATATACATGTTATGACATGATATGTGTAACAATCTAAATTGGGCCATTTTGCATAATGAGCACTACATTTTGCTGACAGCACTTTTGTACTTTTACCAAAGTAAGATTTTGAATGTAGTACTTTTACTTGTAACTGAGTACTTTTTCATAGTGGTATTGCTACCTTTACTGAAGTAAAAGATCTGAGTACTTCTTCCATCACTGCATGCAACCAATGAGAGGCATGAACTTTCTCACGTGGTTTTTAGCGTTTTGATTTGCTTGATTTTTTTCCTGTGTGAAATGGAAACAAGGGGAAAACACAATTCATCCACCAAGCAAAAGAACAGATTTGGAAAATTCTTCAAATTGATGCCCTGTCAGCGAGCAATAAAGGCCTAGAATACTTAAACAGGTATGAGGCTACCAACTTCTAAAAGTCTCATGAATTATGAAATCCCATTATGTTGTCAGCTATCTCCCTTGCTGTCTTTTTTAATTATTTGCCAATGGTTTAGTGTGCCATATGTCAAAGTTCAACCCCCCGTCCTCCTGTTTCACGCTCCTAACCACTGAGTGAGATGGAAAATTTCACTCCAGTTATTATTATTTATAAAGAAATCACTCTTCTGTCAGAGAGGAAAATTGAGATGATGTAGAGAGAGAAGTAGAGGGGGCAAAAGAGATGAGATGAGTGATGAAGAGAAGATAGGAAAGAGGCAGAGAAAAGTTCAGAAAGTGAAGAGGCTAGATAAAGGTGTTGTGGTAATATCATCCTCCCTGAACAGAGCGTTCATCCCAGATAAAAAGGGCATCAGTGGGAGTGATAGTGAGAGTGTGAACTGTCGCGCTACAATCATTAAGAAACTTAACTGTGAGCTCTGAGGTATTAGAAGTAAACGTTATCAGAGGGTAAGGCAACACAGACAGACAGGAGGATAAATGAAAAGAATAGCTCAGTCTGACCTGCGACCCCGCCTCTCTGAGTACAGGGGCGCTGTCAGGAAAGGAGCTCTCTGTGCGTCAGAACTTACACAAAAACCCTTCACTCACTCGTCCACTCAGCTTATCTGCACTCTTACTAAATGATCCCATTTCCACAGGAAAAGAGGGAGACAGAGAGAGAGAGAGATGTGGGGCGTGGTGACTCCCCTGAACTAACAAAACTTCAAACCCGTCAGGTTTGGGAGTGTTGTTTTATTTCACACTGGACACTGAACAATAATAGAAGAGCGGAAGGAATTGGGAAGAGGAGAGGAGGATTTTAATTTAGCTAAATGAGAAAATAAATGGGATCTAAGCAGACAATAAGAGTTAAATTTACATGTAGATATTTTTGCACAGTGGTGGGTAGATGCAAGTAATGTGGAGCTAAAGATCATGAGGGTGTGTGGGCGGAAGTGGAATAATGAATGGATTGAGTTCAATTCAATTTAATAATCTCATCCTGAGGGGGTGGGATGTACATCATTGTTTCCTGTTTACAAAGTAGATTCAAAATCAAATCCTTCCAAAAGACATTGGATTTTAATGGAACAACTGGATTAGACAGATAACAGTTATGTTTTGCTCTCAGGCCCAGATTTGATTTGAGTTATAAAATGTGGTTTTCAATTCACAGTAAACCTGAGGTTGGATAGAAAGATAAAAAGAAAATGATAAATAAAAATATTTCCTTGATCCGCTCACAATATACAAAAACTGTTGGCTTCTGGATGAGGGATTTGAGCGGGATGAAGGCCATCATGCTCTCTTCCTGTCCCAAACTTCCTGTTTCCTGTGTTCTAGGAAATGAAATGCACTTCTGTAATATTTATCAATCAGATAACATCTATTATGTTTATAAATTTAATATTGTATGAATAAAAAAGTGGGTTAGGGTTAGGTGCAAATCCCTATCATCAAAAAAGTGCAATCCCTATCATCCCTCATACTAAGAGCTGGACAAGCTTCAACATTCATTCATGAACTGGCATCAGACAGGATATGAATCCCCCTCTTACTCACTGATAACTAGAAGTCACTGTACTTTTGGAATGACTCTTCTGGTCTGAATATGTTTTTGTCTTCTGCTTTGAGGACACAAAGTTAGGGACAGCACTTGGGTTTCTTTATTTTCATTGCCTTCATTTTGACAGCATGTACACAGTCTAACACGATGCATCCTTTCATGCTTCCCCAGCAAATGTCCTCACTGTGAAATATGACATGCAGATGTATTAATAAAGGGCTGTTAAACACTCACACGTTTTCTCCATTTTGTCTTAACTTTGATCCTCTGATTTCACAAGCATATATAAATAGAAGTGCCCAGTATTCACACCATGTTGCCAAACTGAGCTGGAATTTCCACCAGCAGGTCAGTTTTGTCACCCTGGGATAAAATTGCATCAACTCCTAAAGAGGGTCAACATAAGCCTCATGGTTTAAGTTAAAGCTGCTATGATTGGTATTTTTATATTGACAATGAGTCAGTTGGCTATTTATATATGTGAACAGTGGTGCATGTAATGACAAATCCAAAGAGAGTTATCACCTGGTTGCAGCTCCTCCCAGCTCTATAGAGCTTTATAGCAAACCTTTAAATTATTGTTTTTGTTTTACAGCCCACAACTTTTTGTTTTTTGGACTATTTCATAGCACTTTTGGTGTAAAAGCTAAAAACAACAACAAAAACAAAAGCTGTGCCCTTCCTGCCCATCCCAAAAGCAGAGAAACAAAGTTAGCTAGCAGCTAGCTGGTGAACACAGCAGAGCATTTAGCAGCTCAAGAGGTATTTTTCTAGGGAACTGGTTGAGACCAGACACGAGCTAAAAGGAGAGGGAATATTGGACCAACATTCGCCAGGTGGCCAAAAACACAACTCAAAATAAATGCGATGTTTGCTCGGTACCTGCTCAATGAGTAAATAGGTAACTGTTAGCCAACAAGTGTGTTTACAGCTTGTTTGTGCTCCAAAGTGGCCAACAAATCTCATAATGCAAGTTTCAGCAGCATAGTGTGGCATTTAAAGTTGAGAAGCATTTTTGACACTTGCCTCATTTGACTCATTTTAACTGTTCTCATGACATCATTATAGATTTTGGGTACACCATGTTTTATGATCTCAAAATGAAGCCCCAGCAGGGTGGGGAGCAGGGTTTGAGGGATGGACTCAGATTAAAGTCATAACAGAACACTGTGTTACAGATGACTTAGGATCCTCAGTTTGATTGCGGTGGCTAATAGGCCCATGACTCCAGGACTGTCAATTTAAGATCCCCTGATTGATAGAGAAAAGATAAACCGCATGCTATAAACACAACAAACTCAGAGCCATGAGCTCACTATCACACAGGAACAAGAACACAGGATGTACATGCAGACCTAAACTACACACTCTTACCCATACTGTGACTTATATATACATGCACACACATCAGACATGCTATACCCACACTGACACATTATGGTCATATACTGAGATTGTATAAACACAAACATGATTCCACTACGTTCTCTGACAGTGGAACGTCTCATGGTTGTTGGCAGGATTCTGGTTCCCACAAACACCACTGCCCAAAGCCAGCCTCATCCCGGGCCTCCATCCACATACCGTGAGGAGTCAAGAGGAGACAGACTGAGGCTCTTAAGAGTGTTTAAGACCCCTGACTCCGGTTGGACGGTCTCCATCATATAAAAAAAACAAAAACAACAACAACAGTGAATGCGAACAAATCTGAGCTGGCTTATGAGACAGGGTTCAATCACAGTTATCTGGGCTTTTGTAGATGGAGGGAGACAGAGGGAGGAGTGGGTGTGTTGGGGAATTATAATAAATGTGGCAGTAATTTAGATTCCTCATAATGTTGTCAGCTCCACCACAAAACACTTCCAGCTTCAGAGAAAATACTCTTTACAACAGTCAAATATTGTCAGTGTCTGCCTTGTGAGAAATGGAAAGAGCAGGTAACACACTGGCTATTTATCACCATTACTTATTATATATCATCACAGGGTGTGTTTACATGCACACTCGCATCCCGGTTTTGAGTCATTGTATTTGGAATATGGTGTTTACATGGAACATGAGAAACGTGGTAATTCATATCCCTGTTTACAAGACTCTAACAGTACCAAGGTTTCTCATTCTGTGTTCAATCGTGTCTTGATTTATTGTTCTGTATCAGTAAATAATGTTGAGAAATATGGAAAAGGTTTACATGCAATAGTATCCTAGTTACTCCAGATAGCATATCCAGGTTTCTCAAAATAAATAAGGCCTTAACCAGAATAATATGTTGCAAAACATGACCAGAACACTTCAAAATCCCAATCATAATCATTATACTTGTGTGCATGTAAACACACACTGTAATTGTTTCTTGTTTGAAGTTGGGCCTCAGTTTTTCTATGGTAAACCACAAGTACACAGTTTCATGCCATTTATTGAGCGTTGGACACAGTGCACCAAAGCAAGGGGCCACAACACCCCATCTAGTGGATATTATTATAATTACATTAAGTGGCAAGCACTGCACTGCCTTCTCATAACTACTGGCATTGTATTTATAAAGGAAGTATATTAGTACAAGGGGAAGCTCAATGTTCAATAAGATCTAGTGTACAGCCATTACAGTGTTCCGGTGTACTCTTTCTAAGGAACACTGAATAAACGTAATGGAAGGCCTGTTTTTCCAGGCCTTCCATTAGCAGTAATGGGTAAACAAAGTCTGCAAACTCAGCCCTTTTCATTGAAGAACAGCAAGAAGCAGGCTGTGTACATTTGGCAATTGCAAAGAAACAAATAAGATAGAGATGGAATGGTGGAAGATGTTTGTTGTAAGAGGCTGAAGAGTTTCCAGTAAGACTGCTGTTATGACAGCTATCATTTGTGCTTTAAACAGTGCTCTGTAATATCATCCACCTGATGTCTGCTGAAGGCATCCTGTCAAGAGACTCTGTCCTGTTCCGTCGTCTCTCACACTACTTTCGAAATCCCCTATTTCATGAACCCAGTCACCACTTCCAGACACACTTCCAGGCTCCCACCTGCAGGGCAGACATGCTGTCGCTCCCAAAGCACAAACTACACAGCCAGTCAATGGGGTGAAAGTGTGGTCTTCCCTTCATGTTGGTGGGGGGGCATGGGAAGGGCCTTCCAGGAACAATGGATGGGAGGGTTATTTATAGAGGAGGAGAACATGGTGATTAGATGACCAATAGAGGCTATCACATGAGTTCCTGGCACTGTGAACAAGTTTGATGGCTGTGCCAGGTGACTGCCGGCGGTGGCCGGTAACATCCTCTTCCTCTTTTCTCTCCCTTGATGGCCGACAGCTTCCTTCTCATGTCTCCTTTAGTTTTTCCTGTCAAAGTGCTTTGTGAGTCATGTTTGATGCGTGGTTTGGGTACATCTGTAGATGCCACATAAATAATTTTGTTGTCTGGGGTACAGCTCTGCTTTGATGTACGTGTGACTGTGTGAATATACAGTACTGTGGTTCTTCACAGCTTACATCCTGTATTCAGGGTGGGAATCTGAAATGCTGCCCATGCTTAATAGGTTGCTAAAAGCAACATTTTTAACTTGCATGAAAGATAAACATTTTTTAAAAAGTAACCTTTTCTCTTGTTTGCAGACTTAAGAATAAAGCTTTTTATATCATTGGGCTCCAGAGATTTCTTCAGCTGGTTAAGAATAACCTGTTTAGATGGCTGTACAGAGATGAACACGCATTTTTCATATTTTGAATACGATAGTACACCACCACCTCTTGTTGCATTCTCAGGGATAAACAAATAAATAAACAAGATTTATTTTTGATTTTTCTATGTATGTGTTTCATCTGTACTTACAGTCTGGTAGATTCCTGCAACAGACTTTCCATGATGGTTCAGTCTCCTTTTGTCATTTATTCATTATCTATAATATACTTTTTACTGTGTCAATTTCATGTGTTAATTTCTACTAGAGATATATTAAAATTTCAAAGATATATCAATTTATACAGCCCTCTGTTGAATAACATAACATTGACAAAATGTAAGGATAAACAAAAGAACAATGGGACAGAAGTAGGAAATGTCGGAAATGTACGGAAATGTATTATTACGATAACTTTGATATGATGTGAAAACAGCATTTCATTTATGTGTATGACTGGTTATTGGTGCTCACAGCAGAAATATGATCAGTCATATGATCACTTTTAAGCTGATCTCAAAGCTTACTATAAGATGGTTCAGAAAGGAGATGACACAATTAAGAGTCATTTCCTTTATCTGTTTCATGTGGTTCTTGCACTAACTTGCCCCTCTAGGAGACTAGTGGGTACCCTGGTTCTATTCACTTCAGTTGTCAATGTGAGCACAGATTATTACTGATTCTGTCACCCCATAGTCACCGAAGTAAATATTGGACCCTTTATTTATTTTTTTACATTGATTGTGTGTAAGATGGACATCATGACAGCTCCCCAAAAGTGAAGCCAAAACATTTTGTTCGCCCCCTGGTGGCTGACTGCACTATTAATCCAAACCCATCCATATGCAGATTGGTCATGAATCAAACTAAAAAAAAGTACATGTTATATAAATGTTCTCAAAGATACTGTCTGTCATTTAGGTAGTTATTATCATGCTGATGTCTGTCCCACTGCTAATAGCTACACATTTTTCTGATATTCTTGTTTTTAAATAGTTATTTGACAACATAAAAGGGGGTGTGAAGTAATGATTGACAGCTGTCAAGAGGCACGATAACTTAAGATGCCTCGCAGGCCTTCATCCTGCCACCGACTCTATTTTGTAGAGTCTGGCTCCAAATGACATCACGCTAGCAAGATGGCAGCTCCCAGAAAGGAGATATTTTGACTTCACTTTTGCATAGCAGTAGGAAGTGGAGACATGTCGTTAATATTTATATACAGTCAATGATTTTTCACAAGGCACATATATTCAAAACATTCTGATACTAAAATGTCATTTTTCAGACAGACAAATCAATTTTTTAGAATTATCTCAGCAACACACTCTTCTGAGATCTGGCAACACAGATATTGCTTTTCTGTCAGGGCAACCTTCATTTAATTCACATGAAAATAACAACGATCGCCACAGTAATCTGTGCAGCTCTGTGTTTGTGTTGTTTATGAACCTATTTCTCAATTGATTTATTAAATCAGTAAACAGTTTCCTAATGAGTTTATGGTCTCAATCGCAAGTTTCATGTCTTCTTGAAAAAAGCATGAGGTTCATTCTGTAAATTATGGTCTATGCTTTAGGTCGTATATTGTGATTGACAACTCACCACGATGGTGATAACATTTGTTACGTAACATAACCATGGCATAACCCCAAATATAGTATAAGCTTAGCTGTAGCCATTGCTATTTCAGTGAATTTTCAGTTTGTTTTGGTCACCTAAAAAAAAAAAAAAAAAAAAAAAAAATATATATATATATATATATATATATATATATATATATATATATATATATATATATATATATATATATATATATATATGCATATACAGTATATGTATATGTATATATATATACACACACACATATCAGTCTTCCTGGTGCTGTTTGAGTTACAGTTCATTGTCCTGGGAGTTCAAACCTTGAGACTTGGGTGTTTTTGCTGTTGAGTCTCAAGTAAGTTATGTCTGGCAGTACTCAAGTCCAAGTCAAGTCTTAGGTACTCATTTTTGTGACTTAACTCTGACTGGAACAAAGGTCTATAGCATTGATATCAGCAAAGTCAAAACATGGAAGTATGACATGTTAGCTGGAAGTCAGATTTGGACCTATTCATGTTTTTTCAATTACTTTGTTTGCAAATATTTGCAAAAGATTTGAGCACACATGCATTATTCACATTAGTGTTGAGCCATACAGGTGGTTGGATCTGTATCAGAACTTATCTTGTGATACTAGAAGTGAAAGAAGACAGAAATATTTTGCAAGTTAAAAATAGAGAAGCTGGGAAAATGAAATTTGTCACTATTGAGTCAGCTGTCTTCATTGCTTGCCAACATTAAGACCAAACAGTAGTCAGTCAGTCAGTCTGGGGGAGGGAGAGAGAGAGAGACAGTTTTATGATTTCTGTCTGAGGGCCTCTAAGTGAGAGTTGGTGAACTGGGTCACACCATGGTCACTTTTCATATTTCACTCAGCACTTACCTTCTGGTGGTGTGATATATACAGTAGTGTAGAGTATGTGTCAAAAAAACATGGAGGCCTTGCAGTAAATGTCTGAACTTGATCTAAGGTATAAGTGAGTCAAACATAGGTTCAAAGAAAGGCTGTTATCTTGCTGTTCACGTGTTTTGTGTCCCAACAGAGGACTCAGAGGTGGGTGGTCACTGTGTGGGAGTGTGGCATGTCCCCCTGTTTACTTCTAAGAACATTACTCTACTGGAGATAAATCACAATGTCTCTCTGGCCCAAACCACAGTGACGCAGACTATTCAAACCACATTCCAACTGATTTACTTTTTCTGATACTACTGTGTATACTATATATACAATATTTATGCTAATGTCTGCATGTGGGAGAGGGAGTGTGTTTACCATGGAAGTGAATGTTAATATGTTGCATGCACTTATGTTAATGTATTTGACTTTGCTTTTGTTCTACAAGACTCGTCCACAGCCACAAATCACTTGCATCACTCCTCTCTCATTTGTTTGTTTTCTGTGGAATGTCCTCTGCAGATGTCCCAGATCCTTTTTTCTTCACTTTATGTCCAGTGGATGTTGCCAGTGCAGATGCTGATTGTTTTCTCCGCTTATCTGGCTCTTGCTTGGCTCTGGATTTGAAAGGCCTGAGGCTCCTAAAATGTTTGGGTTATGTTCCTGCAACCCAGAGAAGAGGCCATTTGGTGAACATCTGATATAATCACATCAGTCTTCGAGTCATGGTCTCAAAACCATGAATTGTGCAAATCTGTAAATGGTGTATTAATATTTGGACAATGTTGACGGGGACTTCCAAGAAACACCTTGGAGCATTTTTGGAGTATGCTGTGGTTTAACACTCATGTTCGTCTTCCACTAAAATAATTTGTACAGTGAATTCTGAATCTTTTGAAACTGCTGACCACCATCTCAGAACATAAACAAGGTTGTATTTGTTCAGCCAAAACATCCTGAATCCTTTGGGAGGAGTGGCATACTTCAGAACATGTGTGTTGGTGTGTGTATATATATGTGCTGTCGTGCATGTTAGCGTTTCTGTTTTTGTGGTGTCCTTTTGCTGGGTCCAGAGGGGTTTTCCTAAAAGTGCAGACCTCCCTAAAGGAGTCAAAGAGCGAGTCCTGGGAGAGAAGAAGAGAGGTGAAAGAGGGACAGAGAGGGGTTTCGGAGGACAGAGATTAAATAAACAGAGGTGATGATGGCTGGCTGTCATAACTGCCCATCTAATCTTTCAGGTTTCTGGGAACAGCGTTGTGGTCTGCACCAAGACATGCAACTGATAGTGGAGAGTGTTAATAGATGGGTTTGAAGTGATGGTGTGTGTCAGTGATGGAGAAGATGGGAAGGGGAGCGAAATAAGCAGCATGATGTGGTTTGTGTAAGAGTGGTTGATTAAAGTTAATGATGTGAAGCGTAACTGGTAATGATGTGCAGTTTGACATAAAAAGCAACAGATATGCATGCTACTTGACTGTCTCTGAGAGAAACCTCATCCCACTAACAGCTTGTACATATTATTCACACAGTGTCAGGCACAGATTGCACAGACACCTTGTGATGGATGTATTGCAGACAAGAATTCTGCATACTTTTCATCACAGCAGCGTGCCCTGTAAATCTGTATAATTTGATTAGTCAACCTGGACCTCCTGAAAGAGTGCGCCTGGGAAGGTCCAAAGGGAGTGAGCACTTGTAATATTTCTCTTTTATGACCATAAACTCTTAACCAGGCTGTCACCGTAGATAATACACAGCTCAAACACACGTCTACCATCATCTCCCCCCTCTACCTTTTCGTTTCTGCAGGTTTTTTTGTTGCTCAATGTAGTGGATCTGACATGTACAACAATCTCTTTACCACTGAACTGTGAAAAGATATTTTCATATTCTGTGAGACAATTGGATGTTGTGTTAAAATACAGTCCAGTCTCTGGTGAAAGTAAAATAAGAAAACCTGCAGTAACAGCTGGTACTGCTAATGGTCACAGTGAGTCAACAGTACGAAAATGCATTTCTTCTTGATGAAGTAACCACGAAAATATGCTAAAGCATTTGCAGATAAAAATTTATGTGAAGTGGTGCGTTTCTTGCATTTACCCTGCTATGAAGACCAAATACTACAGAATGTTTATAATTGTGGTGACTTACATTACGTTTTTTTATACTTACATCATTAGTTGTCCTATATATTACAGTGCAGTAAGAGCCAGTTACTGTAAGTACATATTTGTGTTTGTTTATGTGTTGTAAAATACAGGTGAATATATATTCTTCTTATCTACAACGGGTGACAGGTGCTAGAAATGGATGCATGTGTACAAAGATATAGAGAAACTGCAGTGCTAATAAAGATATCAAAGTCTGCAAAAATGGACTGAAAAAGGGTTAGGGTTAGGGTTAGGGTTACGGTTAGGGTTAGGGTGTGACCTTTTCTGCCTATTCTTTTGCTTTACTTTGCAACCAAAAGTGTCACAGCAGAGATATTCTATAAATCATGGTGTCAAAGACATGGCATTATTACAGAATAATCATCATTGTCCATTCAGGTTTTATTAGCCTCTTTTGCTTTCAGTGCAGAAAGCCAAAAGCGACTCTTGTACGTTTAACAAGCTTGCTCATTTCCCTTTCATCTGGAAATAAGCTTTGCACTTTTTTTGTATCACAGCTGTATATTCCCCTTTACGTCCTGGTCTTTTTAGCTGTCACTTTATCATTCAGCTTCCAATATCCAACATTCTTTTTTTTCTCTAAAAAAAAATTGTATTATTGTTTTATGTGGAAAGATATTTACCACAGTCTCCACTGACATAATGTGTAAGTGATATCAAAGACGGCCACAAAATATTGGAACGACTGACCTACAATTTTACAACTTTATTTGGCAAATCTGGCATGAGTTGGTGTCAGCTTCATTAGAGATAACATGTGAGATTCAATATGTTGTAAAATGAGGTGCTCTAACTCTAACTCTAAATTTTGTCTCTTTTTTTGTCTCTTTTGGGCCCACTAACAAGAGGTAACTGCAATCAGCTGTAAAATATAAAACCAATGTACCATGACTTTGTGCACATGTGTGTGTGTCTGTGTGTGTGCATGTCGTTCAAATCAAGAGCAGGGACGTGTTACACACTCTTGGCCGGGAGCTATATATTGTTTCAATTGTGTCGGGAAGTCTTTAATTCAAACCAGGAACTGTACCACATACACACACACTCATTTGGAAAGTTACAAATAACTTTAACACTTTTTTGCCAAAGAGAACAAGATGCATAAAGTAGCCAGCAGCACAGCACTCTCACATTTATTACTGACTCATCCTGTGTGATCACAGCTCACCGTTTATCAATCACAATCACATGCCGTATGGCATTGTTTAACAGACAAAGAATCATTTACATAAGCTGCTGAACTAAAAAAGAACAAATGATGCCTCTGCTTCTGATGTTGGTAAAATCTGCGGCGGTAAAGTCCTTCACTCTGTAGGGGTCGAGGAAGTAGAGGCAGTAAGGGGGGCTGCAGGGGGAATAAAGGCGTCTGGGACTCTGATGCATTACAAATCTAATTTTTGTTTCTTATCTTTTAGGCAAGCCCGTAAATTATCTCAAATTATCATTATTATTTTTAGTGAAATTTTCATTCCATACCTCATTCAATTACATCACACACGATAATACTACACAATGCATTCAAATATGACTTTCGTGTTCCAAGAAAAACTAATCATTGCTAAAAGCCACACACTGTCCATGGCTCCTGAACCAAATGAAAAAGAAACATGTTTTATATAACAGAGTAGAAAACAAAAGAAAAACCCTACTTTTCAACACATTTCTTTCTTGACAACAAGACAAGACAAGACAACAGATTGTCCAGATAGTCTGACAATGCAAACGTGTCAGTTTCATAGAGGGCTTTCATCACTTCAGCATCTTCCAACAGAGAATGAATAAAACTTCTGTCTTAGTTTATGCTTTCAAGGGCAACATAAAACGAAATGCATTTTAGTTTCTTTTGTATTCACAGTATTCACATAACTGACAAATCCAATTATTTTCTTCAGTGCCTACATACTGTCCTGTTTTCCAGATGTAGTGGTAAGATATCACACCTCAGTGGATCACATTGAGATTTCCTTCAGGGCAGATTCAGTACTAAACTCAGTTTTAATTAAACCACATGTTATATTTTTTGGCTTATGAAAGATTTCAATGACACTTAAAAAAACTGCAAAATAAAATCTTAAATCACCAACATCAATGTTTTCCTTCTAAATATACTGTCCCTCATACTCTGCTTTTTAAAAATAAAGTGTACATATACTCTGCCCATGGGACTCTCTTTTACAGTCTACTCATGATCACCCCATACCTCCTGTCAAAGCTATAGTTGGAACAAATGTATTTACTGTAACTCTAGCCTGTCACAGGATTTTTCTCTCTCTTTTTACTGTCAGCAAACGAGCATATACAATCAGCTTGATGTAAGGTTTGAAAATGAGAAACATTTGGATTGGAGTTTGGAGGGTTTTTCTGTTGTTTGGAGATGAATGCGAGGAGCTCTCAGGTGACACGGTATAAAGACATGAAGACTTGGATGGGCTGTGGATGGTGAAGAACAGAGGGGGGTTGGATGGATGAGGTGAAGAGACAGAAAGCAGAGATTCCTGGGCCATGTGGGCCTGGTGCCATGTTGATGTGAACGTGAAACAGCGAGCGGTGCGAGTTGCCAAGGTTACTGAGCCCAGAGAGGCCCAGCATGTATCTCAGCCAGAGGCTCTGGAGCCAGACATGTTGTAGGATCTCTCTGTGAAACATATGGTGGCAATCTTTACAGAATGTTGGGGTGCAAGAGGGAGAGGAGGAGGGGGAAATGGAAGTCAAAGGACATGAAGTAGAAGAAGAAGGAGGTTTGGGGGGGTAAAGGATATTGGGGGGAGTTGATGGAGGAGAAAATGAGAAAAGGGTATAACTCACTTCCAAGAAGCAGGAGTCTGTTTTCCATCCAAATGGAAGTTGTTTTCAATTTAACTACAAGTTTAAGATGAGCTCTATAAAACATTTTTGTGGTGTAAATCATTCGAAGTGAAAATCCCCCATGTGGGTGTCACGATTCCTGTTCTTTATTCGGTTAAGATACTCAGGCTTTAAAAATAAATAAATAAATAAAATAAAATTTAAATGAAACTATACACTTGAACAGATCTCGAATAACAGCATGAGAAAGATTTCAGGACATTGTATTGTAGACAAACTGGTCCCAGTATGAGTTGTTGAGGGTGAGTGAGGGTCCCATGGATTCAGCTGGAGCCCCTCCACCCAACACACCCAGTGCTGCTTGGCTTTCACACATGAAAACAGTCGTCAAACTGTCACATTACCAAGCACGCAGCATAGTTTAGCTCACATTAATTAGGTGATGTAATGTATAGGAACCTGAGGCCTAGACCCATTAGACTGCACTTAAAGTTTTCAGTATGTATAATTTGATGCCATTCATCTTCCTCCATTTGGCTCTGCTGTGTGGTCAGAGGTCATATGGTTCCTCCATAAGGGTAAAATAAAAAAATCAACGTGTGCCAATTATCTACTGATTTACAGCTTCCATTTAATTAATATATAAAATAAAAGCTGATAGGAGTGATATGTCTGAGCACTGGCTTTACATACACGAAATAACACTGTAAAATATTATGACGTAGTGCTGTTAAATGCAGTTACGTACATATTATGTGATGTTTTCTAACTTAAGTGCTGTTAAGCATAGGGCAAAATGTTTTATGTACTTTATAGCAGAATTATGCAAAGCTGCAGACTGATGTTGTAAGAATCAGAGTCTCTCACACAGGGTTGTAAAAACATGAAGCAGAATCCTGTTCTGGGTTCTGTCTGCGTCTGTGTTCCCTGTGAGCTATGACAACATGGAGATCAAAGACCAACACTCCTGGGAGGAGGATTTCTTGCTGTGCTGTGGCTTGGCACAACAGTTTGATGTTGGAGAGTGAACCGTCAGGTAGGAAGCCAGAGTGTGTCTGTTTGTGTGTGTGTGGTGAGTGAGAGAGAGGAACAAAATCTTGTGGAATAAAGTCAAGAGTTCACAAGTTCACTTGATGCTGAAAAATCATTGTTGACTTTTCAGATATGTTCAGATATGCTGAAAGTGTTCAACATTATGCTAATGCTGCCGGGTTCAGGAGCAGGCTACACCGCTCACCACAAAAAAACTCCCAAGACCAGAATCAGAAACTTTCTACTGAGGCCCAGCCTGTTTTCTCAGTGTTTCAGGTTATCACTGATATACAGATGGGTGATGAATTACAGGAAAAACTGGTACAGGTCTGAATGTTTGACCCTTACAATGAGGAGATCCAGTGGCTCTGTTATGCTGCATTTTGCTGACATGGTTTGAGTTCACTTGTCCACTTAGAGGGAAGAGTCACTGCCAATCAATACAAAGACGTTCTGAGTGATTACCTTTATCCTGTGATGAAACATTTCTATCCGGATGGGAGTGCTCTCTTCCAGGATGACAATAGGATCCATAGGACACGAGGGGTCACTGAATGGTTTGAGTATGAAAATGATGTGAATCATATGCTATGGCCTTCAGAGTCACCAGATCTATTTTTTTTAATTAAACACCTATGAGAGATTTTGGATTGACATGTTAGATAGTGCTCACCACCACCACCACCACCACCACCACCACCACCACCACCATCTAAAACACCAAACGAGGGAATATCTTTTGGAAAAATGGTGTTCATCCCTGCAGTAGAGTTCACTGACTTAAAGAATCAATGCAGAGGCACACTGAAGCTGTTCTGGCAGCATGTGGTGGCCCAATACCTTACAAAGACACTTTATGTTGGGTTTTCCTTTAATTTGTGAGTATATCATATTAATTTAAAAAGTTATGCTAAACCAAGAAAAAATTCAAACATACATATGCAATTAGCCACTCAGGTAGGTGCATGTTTTTGACACGTTTCTATGATGTCAAGGCAGTATTTACTGTTGGGTGATGTTGACCTTTAGTAAAGATCAAAATGACTTCTATATTGCAAATAAAACCTGTGCGATGATATGATTACTGGCTTGATTTTCTGGTGTGGCTGCTGCCAGCATACAAGCATGCAAGACGTGAGATCACCCTGTCAACCATGCATGATTAGATGGTCTAAGGCACCTTTGCTCTATATAGATTTCACCTACCACACTGATCTACACTGCCAGCCATGGTAAACTTGATATAGGCTTTAGTGACCGGCTATTTTAAAGCATTAGTATTGCTCTGTGTCTGCTAATGTGTAAATAAGCAACTGTTTGCTGACAAGTTAATAAAATGATATCTCAAATGTTAATATATTTTTGTGGTATTTTTGTGTTATTGATGCCTATTTGAACAGGGAAATTTACTATTTTAAATGTACTGTAATTATTGCTTAGTGTTATGTTTTTGATCATTTTATTCTTTAGCTGTAAATGTCACACTCAATGTGTTGCTCTCAACTTTAATAACCAAATTTAATGTTTAATAAAAACATTTATAGAACAAAAGTAACACATTGTTATAATTTGAGCCAGGAGGCCAAACCAACCACACAAGCAGCAGGCAGAGAAGAAGTATCAGTATATTCAGTATCGGTCAGGCTTTCTTGATTGGATTAAAAAAGCGGGGCTTTCCTTAGAATTGATGTCATTTCTCTAGGTCAGCTGAAAATAATAACAAAGATGAATGTGACTTTGACATCCAGCTGAATCTTTCATTATAAATGCTTGTGGAGACCAGTGTAGTGGTTTACCACACGCACACACAGCAACAAGAAGATCCAGCTCCTTTATCCACCTCTGAGCCCCTGTGTAATCAGGCCTCCCAGGCAGAGGCTTTCTGGATGACAGGAAGACCAACGCCAGTTGGAGAACTTGGATCGGAGAGGAGCTTCCAAGTGAGGTCCTGTGGGCTCAAAGCTGGGGGTCCTTGGTTGGGATGTACACCTGTACATGTGTCATAGTTAAACAACTGCTGTTCATGAGTTATAAAGTGATTTCTGGGTGAAATGTGTTAGGAAATTGCCTCCAGGATCCAGCAAAGTGTTGCAGTGTGAGGGAGAGCTTTACTTTAGTGTGTGTGGCATAATACCAAGTGTTGCTCTAAAAGCCAGCTTTGCACACTTTCTCTTTTTCCTTTCTTGTTTCCCCTCACAGTCCTGACACACTCAATAGTCCAGGCAGCTTGGTCTCCTCCAAAGTACTGACTCCATCCAAGAGGAATGCGTGAGCTGGACGCTCTGACACTCACAGACACTAAACTACATGCGTGCACACAAACATGAGTGAGCGCATTCTCACAGCTGTCTCTGGAGGTAGGATATCTGGCAGCAGCGGGTGGTTTCAAAACACTTACTGGAATCACAGTCATTCCCTGACCAAGGCCGCATCGCTGACAAACTTGTGTCACTAATGTTTGTGAAAATTCGATCATGGTATTACGTTCTCAGAAAAGCAACCGACCTTGTTTAACCTTAACCATTTCACCTTTAGGTGCTTGCTTCACACTCACATTCACACATACGGGAAATTGAGAGTGTCCAGTTGACCAAATTTGCATGTGGGGGGAAATCGAAGAACTGAGGAGGAAACCCACGCAGACACATGAAGAGCAATCAAACCACACACAGAAAGGCCGAGTGGAGCACAACACTGAGCCACAGTAGGTCTGTCGATATGCGTTCACCCAGTGATAGATCAGAATGCACTCAGCTTGTCTCCTAATGCATGCTGAGATTGGCTCCAACTTTCCTGATGACCCTGAACACAATAAGTGGATATTAAATAATGGATGGGCTCAAATTAGATACACAGCACATACATGGTGACATCTGTGATGCCTGAACTGAAATCAATCCACATGCTAGATTCAAACTTGGACCATTTCATGCCGGAGTAATTTCGGCATGACTTCTCATGGCTTTACTGAAGTATTTGGCTTCTTTGTTCCTCCCCTTGTGATTGTTGAAACTGGGTCATGGACTTCTCACCTTTTCATGTCTTTGTGGTAAAACTTTGTGATAAAGCACATTTCTTTGCATATGGTACTGGTATTAGTATTTTTCATATGGCACTGTGCTTGTTAATGTGCTTAAGTGGAAAAATGTTTAATAGGAACTCCTCATGGCCAAAACACGATGAGGATGAAAGTGAGCTATATATTTTGGCTCACTACTGAGGGTGAATGTTGCTCTTACACAGACCTTGGATCATTTTTGAGATAACTAGCCTTCAGGGTGTCCAGGTGCTCATCATAATAACAAGGGTGCTGTGTATGTTGGAGATTGAGTTTAGGCAATCTGTAGTTTGGCCAATGTGTGTTTATCTTTAAAATCTGCACCAATCACATACTGTAGACATCTGTATGCACAAATATGCTGACATATAGAAGGAGAACTGTAGATCTGTTGTCCTACATACAGACACACACATATCTACAGACTCAAAATCCAAACCCTTTCTGTTTCCCTCTGCGAATACTCTCTCCCTCCTTAAAAATAGACCCTACCAAGTTTGGCCATTCCAGCGGGCCACCACTCTACAGCAGGCATTATCCTCTTTCAGTCAATGAGCAGAGAGACAGGTGTGTAGTGATACATCACTTGTAGCTGCTGCTTGTACCTGGCAGTGGCAAGGGCTGGCAGGATTTGGGCGAGCCGTTGTCACTATCATTTATAGCGTCCATGTTTCTGGATCAAAGCATTGCCTGCATTATTGAAGCTGGGCCCAGCTGTAAGAGGAGAAGGCATGCATGCCTGGCACACATAGCATCGCTATCCCGGAGCTGTACTGTCTCTGCTTACCGCTGTCAGAATCAATCCACCTGGATATAATGTCACACTACATTTAAAATCAGCCTCTGAATGCCAGCCACGGATCTGCTGATATGTTTGTGACGTGAGTAGCAAAGATGCTTTTGTAATGCGTCAGTACAAAACAGTCATGGTCTGATTTTTTTTTCATGGGGTGACTCATAAAAAGAGTTAAGACACTTAAGCGCCTCTGGGCCTGACCCCGAGTCCAGCGCCCCTCCTCTCATTCAGCCACACATTGTTGCCATTACACTCATAAGACAGAGGGAGCAGATGAGGGGAATGGGTGTGTCTGACGGTCTTCATTACGCATGCATGGACCCTGGATTCTTCTTAATGATGGGGGATTTGTGATTATTGATGACCCATTTCCACCTAGGTCAGAGTGGGGTTTGGTGGCTAAGCTGACTAAAACCCCCACCCCCCCAAGAGGGGAGCAATCCGAGAGTGACTTGGAGGATTGGGATGCCTTCCTGAATCTAACTGGGTTGACTGGCATGCCATAGCTTCGGGCCTATCTACAACAGCTGAGCTTGCTGAATTGGACAGGGTGTGCATGTGCGTGTTTGCCTGCACCTGTCAATAACCACAGAGAGCAGCATGACTGGAACGCTGGTGTGTGAGTCAGAGTGGCGTCTGCTCAAAATTAGTGCAGGAAGCAGTTTCCCTGCATCCTTATTTAAACTTCATAAATATACAGTGGGCCTTTAAACATGAATTCAATCCATGAGGCATTTCGTGGTATGTGGCCTTGTTGTAAAGTAAGTTCTTTACAACGTCTTGGAAAAATTTGTATTAATGCCATCCATGTCGTGTTAACATTAATGTGGCTGTTACGGCTTGTTCTGGGTAATGCTGAGTTGTGACAAGGATATGAGATGAGAGTTGGGAATATTTAAATGATCTGTGACTTCATTTACCCAGGGCAAAGTTGAACTCCTTAACTACTTAATAACTCGAACTTGAATACTTTTCAGGTCTGACATCTGGTATCGCTGAATTAAAGAGGTTAAGGAAAAGTACCATTTTTTTGGAAGGTTCTGGATCCACACAAAATTCCAAAAGTCATAAATCTTTGACAAATAGGAGCAATATCCAGGCACATCTGAAACATGCTTAAACTCTGTAATTTCTGTTCTATTTCTCTCTGGCATCTGTGACTAATCATATTTAAATGAGAGAGGTTCATGCTGGGTAAGACAAGAGCACAGCAACACATCTACACACGCACACAAGCATTCATATTTAGCTACAGTATAAGTGCACAAATGTGAGCATACTAGTCACATGTTCACATCTCAAGTTAAATTTATCCTCTGCCTTTAACCCACTTAAACTCCAGTGACCATCTCTACAGTTTTGAGGCCCTGACGCTGTTCAATGTTACTGCTGGGAGTTTTTACTACCTGATTTGCATGTTTCAGATTTTTTAGAAAACCAGAAAAGCCAGCAGAAATGTGAACACAGAGAGAATATGCAAAATCACCCCAAAAGGCTCCAGACAGCCCTGGTGGACGGAGTTCAAACCAGGACCTCCTTGCTGTGAGTTGAAAGCACCAACCAGAGAGAGCAGGATTTTTTGTGATCAAGCCGGCACTTTAAGTTTGATTTAGTCCTGTGAGTTTTTATAGTATTTGTAAGCTTTTGTAACAACAGTTTGTTCTGATTTTTTCTCAGTCCTATAATGACTGTGCTTTCTAAACACAGTCGTGGAGGATTATGCAGCAATTATGCAGAAACACCACCCAATGGTCAGGGGAATCTATCATTGGTGTTGCCAAACATCTCAACATTTTGGCAACAGCATGAGAATGTGCAATTAAACAGCCTACGCTGGAATGTTTAATTTGCGTCTTCGGACTTCCTTACTGAGGTTTTGTGTTTGGTTATTGTTTTTTCCCCTGTGACTCATGCTGTAAAAGCAAATATCCTCCTCCATTTCACAACACAGAATATATAAACCAAATCAAAGCAGGAGAAACTCAAAAGCTTGCTTACTATATGTTCAGTTAGTATGTGATGAGTGGATGGTGCTCTGCTCATCGTCAGCATTGCTCAGTGCTGCAGCTAAATCAGCCTCTAAGTGCAAGCTGTAGTCTCTGCAGCTCTGTATGTGTGCAGTTTATTTTAACAAGAGCTGGAACTGGTTGTGTTAATGTATTTAGCACTGCTGGTATCACATCATACCATTCATTTTGACTTCTAGGCTCCTTCTGTATCACCATTGCTAATTCCATGAACTATCATTTGACAACCCTCCGATCCTGTGAGAAAATAATGAGAATCATTGATATCCAGAGTGAGAAATCATGACTGTGCTGATGAGCCTGAACGACTCTGAATCAGCACATTGACAGCTTTTGACCTGTGTTCCCTCCTGTGGGACGTAAACACTGACAAAGCAGGGGAGACTCATGCAAGTCTCCCTGACATGATGACAGGAGAATACTTGAAACATACACAAACATGTGAACACACACTCACATGCACCCCCAGACTGTTTCCTTGGGGTACAGGCAGAAAAACAGAGATTAACTTCGGTTGATTTTTTTGATAAAACACGTAAACAGAGCGCCTGCACGTAATGGAGTCAAATGCCCCATCAGTTCTGGAAAGCTTCATTCTCAATCTGCTTCTCAAGTATCCAAGCAAGGGATGTGTCATCAAGTTCACTGACTCATGCTGTTCAACTTGACCAAGCTGACAAGTGCCTTCCTGCAGAAAGCCAGAGCTAAAGCAGAGGGCCACTTTTGGCATAAGATCTTTAGTAACTTCCCCCTGAACACTCGTTGAATATATTGGAACCATGTAACTGAACCATTGACTCATTTCTCACTCTGCCTCAAAGGTGATTTTCGCGTTTATTGGCAGTAAGAAATGGAAGTTTAAAAGTGATTGGCCAAAGGTTGAGTTCAGCTTTGGGCTAAAGTAAATTATTTTTTGACTGATTATTCATTTTAAAGTTTTAAGGATGTTCTTACATCATTTTATGCCTGTCTTATTATCTCTTTCTCTCTCTTTGTCTTGTCTTCTCAGACAGGCTCAGGAGCCAACAGGAAGTAGTTCAGCCATTGGGATTCTAAAGCTCCCATGGCGATGACTCCAATAGCTCAGATTGTGACCTCATAACCTTTCACCTCTGATCTAAATGCCCTTTCACCCATTGGAGACTGTCAGGAAGTGGAGTTTACTCAGCCACGCTCAGAATGAAGCTTATATGAACAAACAGTGCTATACAACATTTTTTTACATTCTTGTTCTTGTGTGGCTGGTTAAAGACACATAGAAAGAAATGGCAAATTGATTTATTTCCCTTGAGGGTTGAGGGCTTAAATCAGTGTGGCATGGTTAATACATCATTGTCATTTACTAAAGATTTCATTAGAGTTCATTAACAGGCACACATGCTCACTTTTGAGACACTTTGTTGTGTGTCAACACCTCTAAACTGGAAAATGTGTCATTTTCATAGTTGGCAAGACAAAAAGAGTTGTGTCTGATATAGACACCAAGCAAACCTGGAAGCTCAGCATCCAAACTCCTAAATTATACCCAGGAGCGTTTCTAAGTGCAGGATGCCAATGATTTGGCACACTTCCAGAGCCACTTAGAGAGGGACGACACCAAAGACTCTCAACTGATTTTTAATTGAACGCAGCTTTTGTTTCATCTCACAAAGCTCCCACTGTGTTATCTGCACAATCTCATCCTCTGAGCTCTCATCCGGCCTATCAGAGGTCCGAGCTGCCCCGGTAAAGCCAGAGGTCGGTGGCTAATGGCTCAATAATGTGTGGATTGTTGTGTGTGTGTGTGTGTGTGTGGGGGGGGGGGGGGGGGGGGGGGGGGGGGGGGGGGCACGAGGGGCAACATGCTGCCTGAGCATGCAGGAATGCAGTGCTTGCCTTCTGATGAGAACACACTAATAGGAGCTTTGTGAGGAGAATGAAGAGAGGAGAGAAAATATTGTCTGAAGTTCTACATCATACTTAAGCAACGCTTTTTATGGGTCTCTGTCTGGTTCCATTCTGCGAGTGGACTGTTCGTTCTACAGACGTCGGGTTATTGAGTGCCATTATGCAACTCATCGCCAGAGAGAAGAGTCTGTTTTCTTACTCTGGACCAGAGGATTGTTATCTTTCCCATTAGCCAACCTGCCCTGTGAATCTCTGTGTCTCACTGTGGATGTGTCTACGTGTAGATGTGTGTGTATTTTATATATACACAATAACAAGTGCATATTGGCCCATGTCTAATCCTCCTTCCTGAACATCACTCAGAAAGGAGGGTCAGGATGAGAGTGTGGGATTGAAGTTTGGAAGACTGCTGAGTAAGTGGTTTCCCTTACACCCCGAAGCTATATCTCCCCTCCTGTGTTTATCCTCAGACAATTCACCCTCTCCGCTCTCTCAAACACACACACACACACACACACACACACACACACACACACACACACACACACACACACACACACACACACACACACACACACACACACACACACACACACACGCCCAGCTAACTAACCAAAGCTCTGACTGCAATCTTCAGAAGGTCATAAAGATGTGAGACTTTACTCTGTGGGGTTCGTATAGGCATTTCTTCAAAGGTTTCTCAGAGCAGTAGATGTGTGTAAGGTGCTGATAGTTCCTCTCAGGGCCTTGACTTCACACAATGACCAGCATGCGCATGTAATGACTTCACCCCTCTGCAGCTTGTTAGGAAAAGGCACATTACAGTAACTTGGACAACAAAGTGTTCCTGGGGCCCCGCAGGTGGGAACTGTACAGTGTAACACACACAAACGATACACACGCCAGACTGCTTAGTGTATGAAAACTTACATCTGACTCCTTTGAAAATATTTTGCCAAGCTGTAATTTTGAACTGTGGAAGCTGAAAGGACAGGAGAGGGGTGAGGCAAAGGAGCAACAGGAGCGAGGGGAAGAAGAAGAAAAAAAGATGAGGGGAATGAGTTGGACTTCCCCTAACTCCCTGTGAAAAGCCATGACACCCTGCTCATGTGATTCTTCTACTTATAACCGCGCTTGACTCACTGCATAACACATTCATCGCACATTTTGGCGCGTCCCATGATACACATTAGCTAATAACTCTAAATCACATTTCCTAAGGTATGTCTAAGCAGGGTTATAACTGCTCCTCTGTGACTGGGGTGGTCATGAGTTATGATTTTACATCGCTCTCTCCTCTCCAGCACTGGACATTAAGTAAGCTGCTCTCAAACAGAGCAGCTATTCTTGTCTAAATTGTTTGGAGTGACTAGTGGGTGACTAGATAGGTATTTATCCTTGGAGATGCCAAATGATTTTGCACATGGTCATGTGAGGAAGTACGTTAATTTTAGATTTTCGTTGCCCGTAAGGCTATGCTATTGGCAATTAACACAGCTCTAGTATATGCCGGTCAAAATATGGCCCTGAGTCAGACCTCAGAATCCAGAAATTGTAAATTGAAGCCAACAGAGGAGAGGAATTCAAGAGAAAAATTGGTGAAAAGTAACAGAAGATGCCATGTGTTCATTTCATCCACAGACTGTGTGGGAAAAAATATCTTCAGCGCTAACCTGCTATGGAGAAAATGTGTAAATGTGAGAGTTAGATGGGATTTTAAGAACAGACTCCAGAGAGAGACATTGGAAAGCAGCCGCAGACAGCAAGGCGGGGGTTTTGTTTTTTTCTGTGATTTAAAAAAAAAAAAGAAGTAAAGTGTGCATTGCAGGAAATGAATCAATGCAGTAACCAGAAGGAGATTTCAGAACCATCTAACAGTAAGCAAGTTAGGAGTATTATTTAATGTGAGAGTAGTTGTCAGTCATAAGCAAGAGTCTTCAAGGAACTACCGGTATTTTGTTCTCTTGATGAAATGGACAATAGCATAGGAATAGTTTGACATTTTGTAAAATACATAAGCTCCATTGGAATCAGCAAAATTACAATAATTCCCTATTATTGGCTATTGGCTGTTCCAATATGTATTTGAGCCAAACATCAGTACTTCCAGTGGTAGCGATGATATAAAATAATACAGTGTGTTCTGGTCATGTTTGGCAAGAAATAGACCAGCCATGTTTAACCAGTAGCAGGTGGACTTCTCCTTTAAAGTAGTCAGTGGTTTGATTACCGAATTGCTAATTCAAGACTTCAGCTGTATTGCGCTCAGACTGAGCAAGACAGCGATGCTTGCCAGAATAATTATGGGCATCCAAAGAATTTGCTGCCTCAGTGTAGGCTACATACCGTATAGTAGGCATGGAATCGTGGACTGCAGTGACACAGGCTGTTTTTTATCATTAATTTCTAACTGGGTCACAGTGCTTTTATCAGGTCTTCCAGTAGAGAGAGAGAGCTGGATCTGTCTAAAGCTGGAGTGGAAAATACCTGCAACTCTGTCTGCATCAAAAAGCAATTTTTCAGTTTTGGACTGGTTTGAAACTCTCAGTGTGTATGTGTGTTTATGTGTGTGTGTGTGTGTGTGTGTGTGTGTGTGTGTGTGTGTGCGCGTGTGTGTGTGTGTGTGTGTGTGTGTGTGTGTGTGTGTGTATGTGTCCTCGGGTGTGTGGAACGAGAGTACCTTATATCACGAAACACAAACACACATTAACTGCCGACTTTAAAAACACAAGTGATGGATTTACCATGTCCCTGTAAGTTTCTCCAAACTCACCCCCCTCCAACACGTATTCATTGTACTGAATGTGTGTGTGTGTGTGTGTGTGTGTGTGTGTGTGTGTGTGTGTGTGTGTGTGTGTGTGTGTGTGTTGTGTGAATGTGCACCAAAAATGATGGAAAGAATGTGGCAAGCTTTGGCCTAAATAACAATGGATGCACACACACACAACACACACACACACAGAGATACAGACTTTGGTCCCAGAGGTGCAAAGTCCTGAGTGAGAGAGCCCAGTCTGACAGATGAGTTTCTGAGTGTCTGTGCATTTTGGAAGAGGACATGTCTCCCAGCACAGTCATGTAGGTTCAGGTACAATATATAAGGCTCTGAGTTCCCCTGAGAGTGCTGCAGGACTGAAAGAGTGGAGAATCTGGGACTAGAGGAACAACTGGTGATTCAGCAGCAGCAGGCCTGGAGAGATGAAATCTGTGGGAAAAAAAAACTTTTCTTACATAAATAATGAGAGAAGCTAAATCTATACACACAGACAGAGCCAAGAGTGCAGTGTCATTATGCCATTAACATGTTCAAACATGTTATGAAAGAAGTCTAGACGTGGGATTTTATTTTTCTTGACTTTGTTGGCAGGGCAGAGAATTACCAACCTATTCTAAACGAATCCAAAGAAGTCAAATTGTTCAACCTCAAAAGACATCTGAGTTGAACATGTAGCAACATAATACAGCTAAGGCGCTGCGTCTTCTCTTTGATGTAGTTTCTGAGGTGCAGAACTAGACACACAGTATATACAGAAGTGGAAAGCTGAGCAAAGTTTTTCTTTCTTCGGTACAATACACGTTTTGAGCTAACACAAGCAATTCATATGAAGTTTGCTGTAATGAGATTGCTGGAGAGTTTTCCCATACCTTGCTGTGTTCCACGTTGTTTCTATGGATTCACAACAACATAATCGGTGTGTAACTGTATGATGTCACCCAAACAAAGAGCTGGAACGACAATAACCATGTGAGAGACTACGGGGGAGTATCAGGAAGCCAGCAGTGAGTGCATGTCCTTAGTTGGGACGACGTGGAATCTGGTCATCATAACGAATTGATGTTGATTTACTTTGATTTACCCTCATGGACTTGGAACAGTTAACTTCCAAGTTTGCAAGTTGTGTATCTGTGTATGTGTGTGTGTTCGTGGAGCTGCAGATCATTTCAAGACCAAATCAGAACCAGGTTTAACATCTTTAGACA